>NW_007195256.1:0-4625 GCF_000164805.1 Carlito syrichta | reverse complement strand
TTCTGTGTTCTGTGCTCCCAAATACCTTTATGCATATAACTCTCACTATAGTTCTTATCATATGGCAAAATTATTTACTTTCCTATTTTACCCAGCAGAAGACTGGCTCTCCTAGGATTTTATTTTACTAACCTTTGACTAAGATTCAGTAAGTATATATTTTTGGAATCAAACAATCATAGGTTGAATATTTGCTCACTGATGAACTTTCCTGTGTCTCTGTTAAATCCTAAATGAAGATAACATTGCCTCTCACTTGATTATGGATAAAAGTAAAATAACGTATGTGAACACCTAAGGAAACCACTTAATTAATTAATTAAACCATACAATTAATAGTTTAAGATAGTTGCCATTAGACTTTTTTGACATAGAAGATGGAGACATATAACAAATATTTTTAAATAGTTTTAATAAGTGAAATAATATTAACTAAAATGTTAATACTATATGCCAGAAACAAATCTTTGTATTTTACTTACATTGGCTTAATCCTTACAAAAAAAGCCTAGGGGTTACTATTATTCTGTGGTTCCCTCCATCCGTGTGTGTGTGTGTGTGTGTGTGTGTGTGTGTGTGTGTGTGTGTGTGTGTGTGTTTCGCTACAAGTCAAAGGAGCAGAAATTGTTATTATTACTATACCAGTTTGCAGATGAGAAAATTGAGATCAAGAATAATTTTGTAACTGCTGCAAGGTTTGCCTCTTGTTGGCAAAACAAAAATTAGAATAATGCTATTTTTTGCTTCTGCAGATAGAAGCATGGAATTAATGAATCCCCTTCTCTTTTTTTCATAGCTCCTAAAAATAAAAATATTTATATCAAAAAATAAAGAAAAAATATTATGATTTTATTTTATACACAAATGCAGTGGAGGAAGGGCCTATTGCTAAGTATTCACTTACCAAGCTCTCGGTATATAGTAAGATTAATGACTATTGAATGAAAAAATGCCTGTTTATAACTCATACATACAGCTTATCTTTTCTAATTGTTTTGAATGATCATTATCATAAATAACAACAAAATTACACTAATTGTTCAAAGAATGTGACTGTCATGAACTGAGACTAGCATGAGGATTGGGAAGACAATGAAAATGCAGTAACAGAAAGACTGCAACATACACATCTTTCCTGTCCTTGTGATTATTTGCCTTATTTCCAGATTTGCCACTTGGATCCAAGTACAGCAAAATGCTCGTGTTCTTGAATGTCCATGCCAATCACTTAGCATCACTAGCTTCCTTTGGAAGAAAAAAGAATGGTGAAAATATTTATTGCCATTTTACCCAACTATGACTTTTTAACAATAGTAATCAGATTAATTATTGCTAAACACAAGACTTCAATATTCTTGCATACACTTGAATTGTCTATTAGTAGAAGCCAATCAGGGAACTTCTTTACGTTATTTTTGGGCCAAGAAAATAAGGGTTATGTGTTTTATTATCTACTCTTCTCTCCTTTGAGTTTAATTAAAATTAACAGAATATATGTCTGAGCACACATTCAAACTGTGTGGATATTAGACATTGGCAGGTCCCAGATTTCTAACTTATTAGAAATCAGTATTCAGAGCAGGAACATTCTAAAACTATAAGAGACACAGATAGAAAATAATGTTTAGTTTATGACATCTAGACACAAAGAAGATCATATCATGCACTGATTACGTTGCTGTTTCCAGAATCCAGACAACTTTTCTGCTAGTGCTTTCATTCAGAAAAGGTTAAAATAATATTAATCCCTTTTAATTTGGAGTCCAAAACCAATATTTATCTTGAAACTGGGCAAATAGCTCGATCTTTATGTTAATAAATATTCATTGACCAATTTCCTAAAACTAAAATTTGAAGAAACATGTTTTCAATTAATTTTTGACAATTTTCTTCTTGTATGAACATAGTACAAAAAAATATTTTACACTTTGCCATTTCCCCTATGATTCACTATACAAAACATAAGAATAGTAGAGTTCTAACTTAAAATCAATCTCATCTGAACAACTATTTAATCTAAAAGATGCTCTATAGTCAGAAATAAAACTGACAGAACAACACAATGTCATCAAGTCTTTTCAAAGACTGGTAAATATGAGAACTTGGCCTAATTTCAAATATACTTTCATTTTGATTTTCTATCAAGCAAACAAATAAATTATAAAAGGGTATATAAAAGACCCAAGGGAGTGAAGATAGCTACTCATTGTCTCTCTTTTTCCAGGTGGAAGTAAGCCATACTTTTGACAACTGTTGCAGCATTTGCAATGTTGGCAACCTTACATGTCAAAGATGCTTAGATGTGTGAGGCCTTACTGCCTTTTACAATGTTAGGTTGTGAAAGAGGCTATATCAGTTCTCAAGTCTAATCAGTGTTCTATAAGGCAATTTCTTACACTATCAAAGGAATATGTCTGTATTCTATTTCTTTCTGTACCATTGGACCTAGAACAAACTTGGAAATAGCAAACAATGAACCAATGGTCTACAACTTGTTTATTCCTTTTATTGAGGAACTATTGTCAGCAACTTTAGGAAAGAAATACTGGAACCAGGATACTCTCAGTCTTTCTTAGGAAAAATTTTTAAAGGAAGGTATAATTTAGCATTGAGGCATAAAGGAAAATGCATGGGATATGAATCAGAAGTCAGTTCTGCTTCTTGCTAACCAAGCGTTTTGGGCAAGCTAATTAGACTGTCATGACACTGAGTTTTTCTTCATCAGGAATAAACATTAATCCTATAATCCTCACTGAGTTTCTAGGAAGAACATATATCACCACTAACATAAGTGAAGCACTTTGTAAATTCCAAGATGTCTTATTTATCATACATTCGTTATTATTGCTTCAATGATAATAGTTTAGATTCAAATATAAGTATCATTTCTTCCTCTATGAAATTAGAAAGATAGCTTTACAAGACTTCCAGATTTGGCAGACTTTTTCAGTGACCCTCGCAACATTCTTTCTTTCCCCTCTCCTGCCTTTTTAAAATAAGTAGACTTGATATATTTACAACATTTTCAGGTTTACAGAAAACTTTAACAGACAGTACAGGGAGTTTCTATTTACCCCCTCTCCTCTCACCAAAGTTTTTCTATATTATTAACATGCTGCATTGGTGTGATTTTTTAAATTCAACTTTTTCTATGTTTTACATTAGGATTCATACTAGGTACTGTACAGTTCTTTTGGCTTTCCCAAATGCAAACTTTTACCCACCATTACAATATTATACAGAATATTTCTACCATCCTAATAAAAATCTTTTATGTTACAGCTATCTTGTTCATTCCCTATCTACATCCATGGCAACTTTTTATATTTGTACTGCCTCTATAGCTTTGTTTTTTCCCAGAATTAGATACTTTCCATTTAGACAGTTAATTGAAATTATGCCAGTGTCTTCAGGGTTTTTTTTTTTTTTTTTCCACTTAACAATATGCCTTTAAGTTTCCTCTATGACATTTCATAGTTTGGTAGCTCATTTCTTTTGATCATTGAGTTATAGTCAATTATTTGGATGTATGACATTTTGTTTAGTCGTGCACTTTTGAAGGACATCTGGTTACTTTCTTTCTTTGGAGGGCAGTTATGAATCAAGCAGTATTATACATTTACATTCAGCCTTTTTGGGGACACGTTTTCAAGTCACTTGGGTAAATATTTAGGAGTACAATAAGAAGACTATTTTTAGCTCGTTAAGAAACTGCCAAACTGTTTTCTAAAGGGGCTGTATCATTTTGTATTTCTACTAGCAATAAATGAGAGTTTTTGTAGCTCTACGTTGTTGCCTGCATTTGATGTTGCCAGTGCTTTGGATGCTAGCCATTCAAAAGAAAATGGGGTGATGTGGCAGCATCTCATTGTTTGTTTTAATTTGCAATTATTCATAACATATGTTATTTAGCATTTTTTCATATGCCTTTTGCCCGCTGCTTATTTTTTTTGGTTAGGTGTCTATTCACATTTTTGCAACTTTTTAACTAGATTGTTCTTTTAATTATTATATTAAGTTTTTTTTATTTTAAAAAATTGTAAGTAGATGTTTTATTTTATCAATTGATTTTCTTTTTTATTAATTAATTTTTTTTTTTTTTTGAGTCGTCGTCTCACTCTGTCGCCCAGACTGGAGTGCAGTAGCCACTCCCGGCCACCGCAGCCTCTACCTGCTGGATTCCGGCGATCCTCCCGCCTCAGCCTTCCAAGTAGCCGGAATTACAGGCACGCGCTACCGCGCAGGGCTGATTTTTTTGATTTATTGTAGAGATGAGGTCTTGCCTGCCCAGGCGGGTCTCGAACTCGCGGGTTCAGGCAATCCACTCACCTCAGCCTCTCGAAGATGCGGGATTACAGGCTGAGCCACCGAGCCCGGTTTATTAATTTTTTATTATAAAAATGTGGGGTACAATTCAGGGTTGGGTATACAAACATTGATCATTTAGGTATCCTTGCTGATGAGGTGTGCCCTCTCTCCCTTAGCAGTTTCCCTCAACTGCCAATCCCACCCCCCTCCCCTGACAGTTTCCTACTACTGTCAATCACTTTCTTATAGCATTACAATTGTTCAAGATCCAGCCGGGCTCGGTGGCTCAGCCTGTAATCCCGCGCCTTTGGGAGGCT
>NW_007195255.1:0-834 GCF_000164805.1 Carlito syrichta | reverse complement strand
TGACAGTCTAATTAGCTTGCCCAAAACGCTTGGTTAGCAAGAAGCAGAACTGACTTCTGATTCATATCCCATGCATTTTCCTTTATGCCTCAATGCTAAATTATACCTTCCTTTAAAAATTTTTCCTAAGAAAGACTGAGAGTATCCTGGTTCCAGTATTTCTTTCCTAAAGTTGCTGACAATAGTTCCTCAATAAAAGGAATAAACAAGTTGTAGACCATTGGTTCATTGTTTGCTATTTCCAAGTTTGTTCTAGGTCCAATGGTACAGAAAGAAATAGAATACAGACATATTCCTTTGATAGTGTAAGAAATTGCCTTATAGAACACTGATTAGACTTGAGAACTGATATAGCCTCTTTCACAACCTAACATTGTAAAAGGCAGTAAGACCTCACACATCTAAGCATCTTTGACATGTAAGGTGGCCAACATTGCAAATGCTGCAACAGTTGTCAAAAGTATGGCTTACTTTCACCTGGAAAAAGAGAGACAATGAGTAGCTATCTTCACTCCCTTGGGTCTTTTATGTACCCTTTTATAATTTATTTGTTTTCTTGATAGAAAATCAAAATGAAAGTATATTTGAAATTAGGCCAAGTTCTCATATTTACCAGTCTTTGAAAAGACTTGATGTGTTGTTCAGTTTTATTTCTGACTATAGAGCATCTTTTAGATTAAATAGTTGTTCAGATGAGATTGATTTTAAGTTAGAACTCTACTATTCTTATGTTTTGTATAGTGAATCATAGGGGAAATGGCAAAGTGTAAAATATTTTTTTGTACTATGTTCATACAAGAAGAAAATTGTCAAAAATTAATTGAAAACATGTTT
>NW_007195254.1:0-633 GCF_000164805.1 Carlito syrichta | reverse complement strand
TTCCTCTTCTCCTTTATCTCTCTCAAACTTTAAAAACTCCCACGGCTGCCGGTTTGCAGCAGGTCCCAGGGGCCCCACGGCTGTTAACCCACAGTGGTTTTAGTAAAATTCTCTCTATCTCTTTCTCCCCTCTCCCTAAGGAATCCCACGGCTGTCGGGCCATGCCTGTTGGCCCACAGCGGATTCTAAGGGGATCCTACCTCAAAAACTCTGTTCGACCGGCAGTAAAGATTCTCCCCACCCACCACCCCGGTCAAGTGCTCTCTGTCTGATTCGGGAAATCCTAGCTCTAGGTGCCTTGACCCCTCGGCTCTCCAGGAGAACCCTGGCTGTGCCAAACCTCTGTGATGACAGACTTTGCCACAGCCACACTTCTTGGACAGCTGACTCTTCGGGGGACACTCTATTGGGTCTGCCTTTTCCCTATGGGGGGCTCATCCTCTCTGCCAGCCGATTCTCCTCTCAAATGTCTTTTAAACAATCTCTCTACCCTCTCAATCTCTCCTGATATTAAGCCCAAGCATCTAATTCGCCTCTGCACACAGGACTGGCCTCCATATCCCTTAGACAATCAAAATCAGTGGCCCCCCCAGGGATCCCTCAATCCTGATATTATCAGGGATTTATATAACT
>NW_007195253.1:0-333 GCF_000164805.1 Carlito syrichta | reverse complement strand
GGAAAGAAGTGCAAAGAAGGGAATAGAATAGCAGGCAGGAAAATGTAATTGATTGGAGAGAAATGGAAAGGAATGGAGAAAAACAGAAAAGAACGGAATAGAATGTACAGGAAAGTATTGTAATGGAGAGGAATGAAATGGAGAGAAATTGGAATGAATGGAATGGAATGGAGGGGAGTGGAATGGAATGGGGATGTGGGGAATGGAAGGAAGAGGAATGAAATGAGATGGAATGGAATGTAGAGGAATTGGTTAGAGAGGATAAGAATGGAATGAAATGAAGAGAAAGGAATGGAATGGAGTGGAATGCAGTGGAATAAAATAGAGTGGGTT
>NW_007195252.1:0-1022 GCF_000164805.1 Carlito syrichta | reverse complement strand
CCATCCTCTCAGGTCGACCTTCCAGAGTGCTGTGATGACAGTTGTGAGCCCCTAAGCCTTTCCTCCACAACCCACCCTGGGCCCCACCATGAACACCACTTCCTTCTAACGCCCCGGGACCCTGGAGTGTGCAGCCGAAGTCACCAACTGAGACCTCTCCAGTGGAACACCAGCCACTGGGACATGTCTCTGCTGGGGTGCCCACTTCTCCACTCCTCTCATTCCCAGGGGCTGCCTCAGGGAAAGGGAGGGCATGACTCTCAAAACTTTTGGGGTGCAGGAACCGAATGACCACCCACACCTGTGTCCTCAGCACTTGGGGAGGTCGAGACAGGAAGGTGCCGGGAGCAAGGAATCTCGAGACCAGGCTGGACACCATAGCAAGCCCCCTCCTAGACCCCAAGCAAAACGAAGAAAGCCTTGGGTAAGGGCAGGCTTCAGCTGGGGTCACCTCCAACCCAGAATTCAAGACTAGGCAGGAAGATC
Organism: Carlito syrichta; assembly: GCF_000164805.1. NCBI lineage: Eukaryota > Metazoa > Chordata > Mammalia > Primates > Tarsiidae > Carlito > Carlito syrichta. The sequence goes on along the minus strand of NW_007195252.1, from coordinate 536 downwards.
AGGATGTCCACCAAATGGAAAGCATGTGATTGCTGCCGTTTGGGATGCTCAGGTTTAGAGGATAGCCCGAGTTGGTCAGTTTGAGAATAGCCTGGGCAATCTAGTGAGGAAAGAAAAGAAAAGTTTGAAAAGAAAGAAAGAAAAAATATATCCATTCTTCTGCCACCTTTCTGCCCTCAGTCTTTCCACCCCCACCTACACCACATGTGAGGGTCCCCCAAGCTCAGCACCTTCGAGTCCCAACCAACTCCACAATGGCTGCCCCCACTTTGGTGCGGGAGATCCTGAGGATAACTGGTCGGGTTCCAGCCGGTTCTCCTTTTGGAGGTGACAAATGTGCCCCAGGCAGGCCAACCCTCTGACTTGGCAATGAGGACCTTCTGATAAGAAAAGACCAGGACATATCCTTCATCCAGGGAATATTTCTTCCCCCTTAATCCTATATTTGCTGGCTGTAAACCCAGTCGCCCTGTGAACACACCACGAGCAGTTGTGAATCTGTGTATGATTCTGATGATTTTGGAGACAAGGTCTGG
>NW_007195251.1:0-811 GCF_000164805.1 Carlito syrichta | reverse complement strand
CCCACTCTTAGTCAGAGTGCAGTAGAATCACAAATATGCTAACACAAGAGAACAATTTGCTTTACAAAGAAATAAGACATTTTATATAAAGACTGAGTACTGTGGCAGACTCTGATTTGTGAACAGACAGTGATACTGGTCAGTGATTTATAATTACAGTCTTCTCTTGGCAGTGCTACTTTCAATAGCTCCAGATATCCTTAGCAAAACTCTGCAGTTTCTGGGACCTGTTTTTGAGGAAATAAATCATAAAGTGCTCAAATTTTCAACAAAAATTTTTTGAAAGGAAACAAGAAAGCTCAGTTAGGCAAAATAAATAATATGAGAAAGAGGAGTGAAATATAGAGCTATGAGAAAAGAGAAACAATTTACAATATTTGTAAAAAGTATGATTCTGCATGGAAACAAGGCTTGTTCAACATATAAATGTCATTAAATACATCAACAGATGTCAAAACAAAAGTCGCATTATATCATTAGACACAGAAAAATTTTTTGATAAAATCCAGCACCCCTTCTTGATAAAAACTCTTGAACACCTAGGCATAGGTGGAACATACCTCAAAATAGTAAAAGCCATCTATAAGAAAACCATAGTCAGCATACTCCTAAATAGGCAAAAATTGGAACTATTTCCCCTGAAAACTGGAACAAGACAAGGATGTCCACTCCCATTCCTCCTGTGCAATATAGTTTTGGAAGTTCTGGTTAGAGCAATCAGAAAAAAAGAAGGCGATCAGGGGCATCCAAATAGGAAAAGAGGAAGTCAAGTTATCTCTCTTTGCAGACAACATGATTGAATACCTTGAAA
>NW_007195250.1:0-456 GCF_000164805.1 Carlito syrichta | reverse complement strand
ACAGGAGGTCTCGCCAAGTTGCCCAGGCGGGTCTCGAACCCGTGGGCTCAGGCAATCCACTCACCTCAGCCTCCCAAAGCACGGAATTACAGGTTGAGCCACTGAACCTGGCTTTACAATTTCTTTCATCAGTGTTCTATAGTTCTCCTTGTAGTGATCTTTCATCTCCTTCATTTACTATATTCCTAGTTATTTTAGCTTTTTGGCAGCTGCTGTAAATGGAATTGAGTTTTTGATTTTGTTCTCAGTTTGGTTGCTGTTGTTGTGTAGCAGTACTACTGGTGTGTGTGTGTGTGTGTGTCTGTGTTGACTTTGTATCCTGAGATTTTTACTGAATTCATTTATTTATTTACTTATTTTTTGAGTTGGAGTCTCACTCTGTCGTCCTGACTGGAATGCAGTGGCCGCTCCCGGCCACCACAGCCTCGACCTGCTGGGCTCTGGCCATCCTTCCGC
>NW_007195249.1:0-566 GCF_000164805.1 Carlito syrichta | reverse complement strand
CATAATGGGTGTTCCAGTGACTAGCACTCCTCTGTGAAGTGTGCACCAGTGACTGGCTCTCTTTAGTGATAGATATACCAGGAACTGAACCTCCTCTATAATGGGGGCACCAGTGAATGATTTTCCTCTGTAATAGGTGCCACAGCGACTGGACCTCCTTTGCAAAAAATGCAAGTGACTGCTCAGTCTCTCAATGGGTGCCCCAGTGACCAGTTTTCCTCAATGATTACTGATCCAGTTGACCAGGGCTCTGACATATTTGGTGCCTCAGTGACTATCCCTCCTCTATTATGGGTGTGCAGTCACTCTGCCTCTTCTGTGACTCATGCTCCAGTGATTGGCTCTCCTTCATAATTGGTGGCCTATGACTAGTCTCTGTGATTGATGTCCTTTTAACTGAGCCTTCGTCATAATGGGTGCCCCAGAGACAACACTTCCTTTATGATGGGTGTCCCAGTTGCAGTCCCTCCTTATTGATTGTGCCCTGTTACTTGTCCTCCTCTCTGATGACTTCTCAGTTACTAGTCCTCTTCCACAGTGGGTGATCTTGTTACTGTCCCCCCTTT
>NW_007195248.1:0-388 GCF_000164805.1 Carlito syrichta | reverse complement strand
AGTAGTAGAATGTTCTATGACAATTATTCTGGAGATAATATGCTCATGTGCAGACAGAGTGAGGCATAATTTTTTATGACCTAAAGAAGAAGGAGGTGGTGGAGGAAGAAGAACCATTGGAAGTGGAGGAGGAAGAGGAGTGGGTGGAGAGGAGGATGAGGATGAGGTGGAGCAGGAGGAGGAGGATGAGGAGGAGGAGGAGAATGTGCAAGGACATTTTCCTATGCAGTCTGGAGAGATCATGCTTATTTTCAGTCAAAATGAGGCATAATTCATCAACCTAAGAAGAAGAAGAAGCCGGGTTCAGTGGCTCAGCCTGTAATCCCGTGCCTTTGGGAGGCTGAGGTGAGTGGATTGCCTGGGCCTGAGGGTTCGAGACCCGCCTGGG
>NW_007195247.1:0-517 GCF_000164805.1 Carlito syrichta | reverse complement strand
GCCATCTCACACCAACAAAAGGCCATAACAACAGACCAAAAAGCCCTAATCCAATCCCTACATATACCCAAGACTAAAGAGGAAATCCAATCATTTTGGGGGCTGGCTGGATACTTTCGGGCATGGATTTCCAACTTTGCCCTACTTGCAAAGCCACTCTATACTCTCATAAAGGGAGACCCCAATGAGCCACTCCTAATACCCTCCTCCATCAAACAATGTTTTATTGCCCTTCAGCAAGCCCTCATGAGGGTCCCCGCTCTCCATCTGCCAGATATACACTGACCTTTCATCTTATATGTCCATGAAAACAAAGGGGTGGCCTTGGGAGTCCTAGGGCAACTTTGTGGACAATCGTTCACCCCAGTGGCCTATCTCTCAAAGCAGTTAGACCACACCATCCAGAGCTGGGCCCCATGTCTGCGAGCACTGTCCGCTACCCACATGCTGGTGTGCAAATCCAAAAAACTCACCTTTGGGGCCCCTATTACCGTAACCTCCCCCCACCATCTACAGC
>NW_007195246.1:0-613 GCF_000164805.1 Carlito syrichta | reverse complement strand
TTAAGTAGTACTCCAGAACATCTGGTAGTTCAGCTATTCGGAATTAGGAACTTGTCTTTAGATGTTGCACCAATTTTAGAAGGTATTTTTGGGAGGGCACCAGGTTCTGCGCTTCCAAGTCTACAGGAATATTCTGGAGTAGTTCCATTGGGAGCCAAGAGTCTAGACTTCCAGGGCACCGGGAAACATTTGGTCGTTTTGCTGAGAACGAAGCAGGAATCTGGGACACAATGTCTCCAGAAAGTTTCTACTCATGTTACCAGTGTGGAACAAGGAAAGTCAGTTTCCATGTGACCAGCAAACTACTGAGCAGTTGCTAATTTTTCCCTGGCTTCATGTAGTTCTCAAACCTAGAAGTCTACAGCATATTTCTAAATGCTAATCAGGAATTTGGGAGTCCTGTTCCTCACATTTATCAGAGCTAATTCCTATAACCATACCAAAAATCTGACATTACCGATCTCCAGGACCCTGCTGCTCCTCTTGTTAGTTGTAACAGAGAAGCTGGCCATCTACTCTGCTGGTTTTTTCGAGCTGGGAAGGCCAGATTCCACAACCCAAGTAATAATCTCCCCATTTTTATAATGTAAATTCTGTCTTCATGTTTTCCTTC
>NW_007195245.1:0-638 GCF_000164805.1 Carlito syrichta | reverse complement strand
AAGGTATTTTTGGGAGGGCACCAGGTTCTGCGCTTCCAAGTCTACAGGAATATTCTGGAGTAGTTCCATTGGGAGCCAAGAGTCTAGACTTCCAGGGCACCGGGAAACATTTGGTCGTTTTGCTGAGAACGAAGCAGGAATCTGGGACACAATGTCTCCAGAAAGTTTCTACTCATGTTACCAGTGTGGAACAAGGAAAGTCAGTTTCCATGTGACCAGCAAACTACTGAGCAGTTGCTAATTTTTCCCTGGCTTCATGTAGTTCTCAAACCTAGAAGTCTACAGCATATTTCTAAATGCTAATCAGGAATTTGGGAGTCCTGTTCCTCACATTTATCAGAGCTAATTCCTATAACCATACCAAAAATCTGACATTACCGATCTCCAGGACCCTGCTGCTCCTCTTGTTAGTTGTAACAGAGAAGCTGGCCATCTACTCTGCTGGTTTTTTAGGAGCTGGGAAGGCCAGATTCCACAACCCAAGTAATAATCTCCCCATTTTATAATGTAATTTCTGTCTTCATGTTTTCCTTCTAATTCCGAAACTACTGCTGGAATTTCAGGTTGATATTTGGAACTTGGCTTTAGGAGTTTCTACATATTTCCAACATATTCTTAAATGGGATACAGCAATCTTG
>NW_007195244.1:0-332 GCF_000164805.1 Carlito syrichta | reverse complement strand
CATACCAAAAATCTGACATTACCGATCTCCAGGACCCTGCTGCTCCTCTTGTTAGTTGTAACAGAGAAGCTGGCCATCTACTCTGCTGGTTTTTTAGGAGCTGGGAAGGCCAGATTCCACAACCCAAGTAATAATCTCCCCATTTTATAATGTAATTTCTGTCTTCATGTTTTCCTTCTAATTCCGAAACTACTGCTGGAATTTCAGGTTGATATTTGGAACTTGGCTTTAGGAGTTCCTACATATTTCCAACATATTCTTAAATGGGATACAGCAATCTTGGATTCCAGGGCCCTGGACACCATTTGCGCATATGAGTATTGGTATTTACG
>NW_007195243.1:0-643 GCF_000164805.1 Carlito syrichta | reverse complement strand
ATTCCATTCCATTCCTTTCCAATCCATTCCATTAAATTCTAATACTCGACATTCCATTCAATTCCATTGTGCTCCATTCTATTCCATTCCATTCCATTTCATGCCACTCTATTCCTCTCCATTCCACTCCATTCCATTCCTCTTCATTCCATTCCATTCCTCTTCATTCCATTCCATTTCATTCTACTGTATTCCATTCCTCTCCATTGCATGCCATTCCATTCTTCTCTAATCCATTCCATTTCATTCCTTTCCATTCCATTCCATTTCATTCACTTCCATTCCTCTCCATTCCATTCCATCCCTTTCTTCTCCATTCCTTTCCATTCTTCTCCTCCCCATTCCATTTCTATCCATTCTATTCCATTCAATACCATTCCTTGACATTCCATTTCATCTATTCCATTCCATTCCATTCCTTTCCAATCCATTCCATTAAATTCTAATACTCGACATTCCATTCAGTTCCATTGTGCTCCATTCTATTCCATTCCATTCCATTTCATGCCACTCTATTCCTCTCCATTCCACTCCATTCCATTCCTCTTCATTCCATTCCATTCCTCTTCATTCCATTCCATTTCATTCTACTGTATTCCATTCCTCTCCATTGCATGCCATTCCATTCTTCTCTAATCCATTC
>NW_007195242.1:0-318 GCF_000164805.1 Carlito syrichta | reverse complement strand
AGCTGACTTAACTAGCTAGCTGCCCAGCTAGGCAGCTGAATACCCAGCTGACTTAACTAGTTGACTTAAGATGCTAGCCAGCTGTCTTTCCTAGCTAACTAAAACAGCTAGCTACCCAGATAGTCAGCTGACTTAACTAGCTGATTTAACTAGCTAGCTTTCTTGCTATCTAGCTAGCTAGCCAGCTGAATTAACTAGCTGACTTAAGTAGCTAGAGTGCCGACATAACTAGCTGACATAATTAGCTAGCTAAAAAACAAGCCAGCTGACTTAACCAGCTTACTTAACTAGTTAGCCAGCTGAATAGCAAGCTGACTT
>NW_007195241.1:0-1764 GCF_000164805.1 Carlito syrichta | reverse complement strand
TGTATCCTGTCTTCTTCCCTGCATATCCATCCTCAAAATGTGCAGCACCCACACAGCTGGGCATGTGGCCTTCACCCTGCATTTCTGACTGACTTTTCTGGAAGCATAGAGCAGCCTCGGGCTGGGTCACTGAGCATTGTTGAAATTGGAGCACAGAAATCCTCGGGTTCACATATTCAGTTTCCTTGCCCTGCACTTCTGTCCCCAACATCAGCAGCAAAAACAGAGCTGGGAAAGTGGTTTTCATCCTGTACTTCCTGGGCTGATATCTCTGACTGCATAGAGCACCTAGGGACTGGGTCAGAGCACTCTGTTGAAACTGCAGCAAGGAACTCATTAGGAAATGAATCCTGTCTTCCTGGCCTGCATCTCTGTTCCCAACATCAGTAGCCCCCACAGAGATCGGCTGCTGGTGTTCATCCTGCACTTCCTGGACTGATTTCTCTAGCAGCAGAAAGTTGCCTGAGACCGGATCAGAGAGTGCAGTTGAAAATGGAGCAATGAAACCCCACGGAAATGTATCCAGTCTCCTTGCTCTGAATCTCCTTCCCACATCTAGCAGCACACACAGACCTCAACAGGTCGTCTGCATCCTACACTTCCTGTAGTGACTTACCTGACACCATAGATTAGCCTGGGGTTGGGTTGGAAGCGCTGATACAACTGGAGTAAAGATCTACTGAGGGAATATATGCAGTCTTCTGGGTCTGCATCTCTGTCCCCAACATCAGCCCAAAAATGTGCACTCGGTGCAGACACAGTGCTGGAGATTCTTTATTTGCTGGAGTTTCTTCATTTTTCTTTCTTTCTTTTTCTTTTTTTTTTTTAGTCAAAGATACACTCTGTCACAAGACTAGAGTTCCATGGCAAAATCAGAGCTCACCACAGTCTAGAACCCCTGTACTCAGGCAATCCTTCTGTCTGAGCCTACCAACTAGCTGCAACTACAAGCACATGTCACCAAACCTGGCTAACTTGTTTTGTTGTTGTCATAGAGATGAGCCATCACTATGTTTCCCAGGCCATTCTCTAACCACTGGGTTCAAGCAATCCTCTTGTCTAGGCATCCCAAATGACTGGGATTATAGGCATGAGCCACCACACCCAGCCTCTATTTTTATTTTTATTTTTTATTTTCTTAGAGACAAGGTATCACTTTGTCACCCAGGCTGAGTGTAATGGCATGATCACAGTTCACTATAGCCTGGAACCCCTTGGCTCAAACAATTATCAGACCTCAGCCTCCCTGGTCTTACAAACAAAGGTCACCACACTGGGCTATTTCATTTTTTTTTTAACTAGGAATCTCACTCTGTCACCCAGGTGGCAGTGCAGTGGCACACTCCCAGCCACCACAGCCTTGACCAGCTGGGCTCAAGCGATCTTTCTACCTCAACCTTCCAAGTAGCCGGAGCTACACGTGCGTGCCACAACGCCCAACTAACTTTTTGTTTGTAGAGACAAGGTCTCATAAAGTTGCCCAGGTTGGTCTCGACCCTCTGGACTCAGGCAATTCTCTCATCTCAGGCTATTTCTTTTTACAATTTTTCTGTAAGTGCAGGGTCTCACTCTACTGTTTAGGTTGGCCTCTAACTCTTACATCAAGCAGTACTGCCACCTTGCCACCAGTTAATACTGCCATACTTTCCTTTCAATATTCATGACCCACCGTGCCTTGGTTGCAAGTTCTTATAGGTAGTGGGGGTTTGGGCTTTCTAAGTGTACTGTGCTTCTTGGGATTTCCTCGATTCTGCAGAAAGACAA
>NW_007195240.1:0-846 GCF_000164805.1 Carlito syrichta | reverse complement strand
TCAAACAATTATCAGACCTCAGCCTCCCTGGTCTTACAAACAAAAGGTCACCACACTGGGCTATTTCATTTTTTTTTTACTAGGAATCTCACTCTGTCACCCAGGTGGCAGTGCAGTGGCACACTCCCAGCCACCACAGCCTTGACCAGCTGGGCTCAAGTGATCTTTCTACCTCAACCTTCCAAGTAGCCGGAGCTACAGGTGCATGCCACAACGCCCAACTAACTTTTTGTTTGTAGAGACAAGGTCTCATAAAGTAGCCCAGGTTGGTCTCGACCCTCTGGACTCAGGCAATTCTCTCATCTCAGGCTATTTCTTTTTACAATTTTTCTGTAAGTGCAGGGTCTCACTCTACTGTTTAGGTTGGCCTCTAACTCTTACATCAAGCAGTACTGCCACCTTGCCACCAGTTAATACTGCCATACTTTCCTTTCAATATTCATGACCCACCGTGCCTTGGTTGCAAGTTCTTATAGGTAGTGGGGGTTTGGGCTTTCTAAGTGTACTGTGCTTCTTGGGATTTCCTCGATTCTGCAGAAAGACAAATTGCAAAAGCAAGTCTCTAAACATCTGTGCTTCTAGGTGAATGGTCCTTAGTGCCCCAGCTACTCCTAGCAAAAGTAGAGCCACCATGACAGCAACATGGGGGCACACTGGGCAAGGCAGCACTGAGATGTAAATTTTCTACCTTGTTTTACCTAAGAGTCCTGAGCTAGGGGCACAATTTTACAGTTGCCTACTGAACCATTGTTTTGGAACATAGAACAGGATTCAAGAGAATCATAATATAAAGTGGGGAAGAGAAAACAACTGAAACCATCCAATTAGGAATCTAATAATTAGGCC
>NW_007195239.1:0-722 GCF_000164805.1 Carlito syrichta | reverse complement strand
CGAACATCAACGACCATAATCATATTCCCCAGAATCAAAAGGTATATTGGTACAAAATTCATTGATTCTGGTGACCTCAAATTACAGAAAATTCTTGTGGGAAGGCAGGTCGGAATTGAGATTTTGGGTTTGGAAGATTCCACATTTTGGGGAGGTCTTGTGAAGGGGAACCAGGAATCTTGGATTATATTTCCCAAAGAACATTATGGACGTCTTTCTCTTAATATCCAAAAAAATGTAATTCTCGGTCACCAGGAACTGTCTCGTCATCCTGAAGAGTGAACCAGAAAGCTGGGTAATGGAGGTCGTCATATACCAGAAACTACACGTCATATTGCTAAGGAAGAATAAGGAATCTTCCTTATTTGAGTCTTCAATCCCAAAACTACAGGCCGTCTTTCTAAGAGGTAACCACGAATCACGTTTTTGAAGTAGGAATCTGGGTAATGGGAGTCCTCACATACAGGAAACTTCACTGCCTATTGCTAAGTAAGAATAAGCAATCTGCGTTAATCGTGTCCTCAATCCCAAAATAACTTCAGGTTGTCTTGCAATGGGCTAAACACGAATCATGGTGTTTTTGAGCATGAATCTGGGAAATGGAGTCCTTATTTACAGGCAACCACATGACCTTTTGCTAAGAAAGATAAAGAATCTGAGTTACACGAGTCCTCAATCCCAAATATCTGCAGAGCATCTTGTAATGTGCTAAAAAGGAATCC
>NW_007195238.1:0-535 GCF_000164805.1 Carlito syrichta | reverse complement strand
CCATTCCAGTCTACTCTATTCCATTCCATGCCATTCCACACCATTCCATTCCCTTCAATTTCATTCACTTCAATTTCTTTCCGTTTCATTGAATGAAATTCCTTTCCTGTCCATTCCATTGCATTCCTCTCCATTGCATTCTATTCCAATCCACTCCTCTCCATTTCATTCTTTTCCACTCCCCTTCATTCCATTCCATTCCTCTCCACTCCATTCCACTGTATTCCTTTCCACCCCTTTCCTCACTATTCGATTTCATTCCAATCCTGTCCATTCCATTCCTCTCCATTCCATTCCTCTTCCTTCCATTCAATTCATCTCCATTCCTTTCCATTTATTCCACTCCATTCTATTCTTTTCCATTTCATTGCATTCTACTATATACATTCCATTCCATTCTTCTCCATTCCATTCCATTCCTTTCCATTGCATTCCTCTCGATACCATTCCATTCCTTTCCATTCCATTCCTCTCAATACCATTCCATTCCTTTCCATTCCATTCCTCTCAATACCATTCCTTTCCATTCCATTCC
>NW_007195237.1:0-661 GCF_000164805.1 Carlito syrichta | reverse complement strand
TTTCATTTGTGTGTGTGTGTGTGTGTGTGTGTGTGTGTGTGTGTGTGTGTGTGCCTATTGTGAATGTGATTGTGCTTTTTATTTGGATCTCTGCCTGCTTGCTGTTGGTGTATAGGAATGCAACAGTCTTTTGCACATTTACTTTGTACCCTGAGACTTTGCCTAGTCCTTAATCAGTGCAAGCAGGTTTTTGACAGATTCTCTTGGATTTTCAAGGTATAGTGTCATATCATCAGCAAAGAGGGATAACTTGACTTCCTCTTTTCCTATGTGGATACCCCTGATTTCCTTCTCTTGTCTAATTGACCTAGTTAGGACTTCCAACACAATGTTGAACAAGAGGGGTGAGAGTTACAGCCTTGTCTTGTTCCAGTTTTCAGGGGGAACGTTTCCAGTTTCTGTCCATTTAGCAATATGTTAGCTGTGGGTTTATTGTAGATGACACTTGCTATTTTGAGGTATATTTCTTCTATACCTCGGTGTTTGAGGGCTTTTATCAAGAAGGTGTTGGGTGCCAGCCGTGGAGGCCTGCCTGAGCATTAGGGATTCAGGCGGGCTGTGGACCTTGAGACCACCAGGCTGGTTCAGGAGCTGAAGGCCCATTCCCTCCTCCTTTCTTTGTTGTTTAGCTTACCCACTGGCAGGGATTTTGATGATCTAA
>NW_007195236.1:0-476 GCF_000164805.1 Carlito syrichta | reverse complement strand
AACAGACTTAACAACCTGGTTTATCTAGCTAGATACCCAGCTAGGTAGCTGGCAAGCCAGCTGACTTAGCTATCTGACTAAACCAGCTAGACAGCTGACTTAACTAGCTTACTTAACTAGCTAACTACCTAGATAGCCAGCTTATTTACTAGCTGAAAAAACTAGCTAGCTAACTTGCTAGATAACTAGCTAGCTAGATGACTTAACTAGCTGACTTACTAGGTTACTATCTGACATAGTATTCTGAATTAACTAGCTAGCTAGCTAGCTAGGCAGCTGACATAACTAGCTGCAATTACTAGCTAGCCAGCTGTGTAGCCATCTGACTTAAGAAGGTTTTTTATTGCTAGCTAGGTTGCTAACCAACTGACTTAACCAGGTGACTTAATTAGTTAGCCAGCTGCTTAGCCACCTGATTTAACTAGTTGACTTCACGAGCTAGGCAGCTAGCTAGCCAGGTGACTAAACTAGCTGAC
>NW_007195235.1:0-355 GCF_000164805.1 Carlito syrichta | reverse complement strand
CGGGGCACCCATTATAAAAGGAAGCCAGTCTCTATGGCACTTATCACAGAGGAGGACTAATCCTGAGAGCATCCATTGTGGAAGTGGTCAAGTCAAATAGACACCCATCACAGAGGAGGGCCAACCAGTAGTGGCACTAATAACAGAGGAGGGACAATCACTAGGACACATATTATAAAGGAGGGTCAGTCACTGGGGCAACCATCAGAGAAGAATGCTACTAACTGTGACTGGCCTTCAAAAGATAGCGAGTCTTGGGGAAAATGTTGCACAAAGGAGAATCAGTCACTGCGACAACCATCACACTGGAGAGGTAGTCGTTGGGGCGCCCATTATAGAGGAAGTACAGTCACTG
>NW_007195234.1:0-356 GCF_000164805.1 Carlito syrichta | reverse complement strand
TAGCTTGCTGGCTAGTTAATTAAGTCACATAGTTAAGTCAGCTGGCTAGCCCGCTGGCTACCTATTAACAAGCTAGCTAATTCAGCTGACTAGCTATCAGGGCAGCTATTTATGTCAGCTAGTTATGTCAGGTGGCTAGCCAGATGACTAGCTAGGCAGCGAGATTGTTAACTCAGTTGGCTAGCCAGCTGGCTATCTAAATAATTAAGCTAGTTAATTTAGATGTCTAGCCAGCTAGCTAGCTAGGTAGATAGTTTGCTAAGTCAGTTGGCTAGCCAGCTTGCTCACTAGTTAAGTCATCTAGTGGAGGTAGCTGGCTAGCAAGCTCACTAGCAGGTTAAGGCAACTAGCTAAGT
>NW_007195233.1:0-401 GCF_000164805.1 Carlito syrichta | reverse complement strand
GGGATGCAGAGGTATGGAATGGAATGGAGAGGAATGGAATGGAAAGGAATGGAATGGAGAGGAAAGGAATTGAATGGAGAGTAGTGGAATGAAGAGAAGTGGAATGAAATGGAATAGAAAAAAATGGAATGGAATGGAGAGGAATAGAGAGGAGAGGATTGGAATGTATTAGAATGAAGAGGAATGGTTGAACTTGAATGTAATAGAATGGAATGGAGTGGAATGGAAAGGAATTAAACGGGATACATGGAAATGAGAGGAACATAATAGAATGTTGTAGAGTTGAATAAATGGAGTACAATGGAACGGAATTGAATGGAATTGAGAGGAATGGAATGCAATCGAGTGGAGTAAATGGAATGGAGTGGAGTGGAATGGAATGGAATGGAATTGAGAGGAAT
>NW_007195232.1:0-363 GCF_000164805.1 Carlito syrichta | reverse complement strand
AATAAGGTGAAAACTTATGACCCTTCAAAAACTGGAGCATGGATGTTTATAGCAGCCTTATGCATAGTTGCCAGAACTTGGACAACACCCAGATGTCCTTCAGTGGGGAATGGAGGGATCAGTGGTGGCCATCAAACAATGGACTGTCATTCACCACTAAAGAAATGAGTTGTCAGGACATGAAAAGGCATGAAGGAGGTTTTGATACATGTTACTAAGTGTAAGAAGCCAGTCTTAAAAGGCTGCACCTGTGTGATTCCAAACAGGCAATGTTCTGGCAAAGGTAAAGCTGTGGAGACAGGACAAGGATCAGCAGAGACCAGGAAGTAGGGGGGAGATGAGCAAGTGGAGTCAGGAAATTTG
>NW_007195231.1:0-659 GCF_000164805.1 Carlito syrichta | reverse complement strand
TAGCTAGCTGACTTATTTAGCTATTTGATAAGCAACCTGAATAGCTAGCTGACTTAACTAACTAGGTGAATAGGTAGCTGACTTGCTAGCTGACTTAACTAGCTAGCTGGATACCTACGTGACTTAACTAGCTGACTAGCTACTAGGCTGTATTTCTGGCCAGCTAGCTGACTAAAGTTGCAAGCTACCAGGTTGGCTAGATGACTAGACCACTGTCTTAACTAGCTAGCTACCTGGCTGGATTGCTGGCTAGGCAGCCGGCTAGCTAGCTGGCTAGGCAGTCATCTAGCTAGCTGGTGGACTGGCCACCTGGCAGGCAGCTGGCTTAGACAGCCGTCTGGCTGGACAGTGGGATAGAAAGCTGACAACTAACCAGCGAACCTGGTGTTCAGTTGGATTAATTATTTGGCAATTAACTGACCAGACTGCTAACCAGCCCTCTTAACATGCCAGACTTCTAGTAAGCCAGCTCTCTAACCAGTTGACTTAACTAGCTGACTTAATTAGATACCCATCCAGCTAGCCAGCTGGCTTAACTAGCTAGTCACCTAGCTAGCCAGTCAGCTAGCCAGCTCATAACTCGCTGACCTAGCTAGCTAGCCAGCCATTTAGCCAGCTGACTTAATTAACTATCTACCTACATAGACAGGTGGCTAGCC
>NW_007195230.1:0-481 GCF_000164805.1 Carlito syrichta | reverse complement strand
TTTCATTCTGTGCATATATCACAATTTATTTTTCTATCCTACTCATGTAGGTCGTTTCTAGTTTTGGGTTATAATGAATAGGACTGATATATATATATATATCAATCATGGGGTTAGGGATCCCAACCCCTGGCGTAGTTGAAAATCTGCATATAACTTTTGACTCCCCAAAACTTAACTACTTATGTGCCTACTGTTGATGAGAAGCCTTGCCACTAATGTCAACAGTTGATGAGCACATTTTTTGTATGTTATATGTATAACAGACTGTTCTCATCGGAAAGGTCATCTTTGTCATTTTGCATTGAGGAGGCCGAGTAGGAGGAAGAAGAGGACTTGGTCTTGCTGTCTTAGTGGTGGGAGAAGCAAAAGAAAATCTCCGTGCAAGCGAACCATTCAGTTCAAACCCATGTGTCCAAGGGTCAGCTGTGTGTGTGTGTGTGTGTGTGTGTGTGTGTGTGTGTGTGTGTGTGTTCTAATA
>NW_007195229.1:0-477 GCF_000164805.1 Carlito syrichta | reverse complement strand
GGGTGCCCCAGTGTCTGAACAGTGTGAGAAAGACCACTGTTATGGAAGTCACGTGGCAGCTGCTGCAGCCAAAAGCACATCATGATGCTCATAGACCATGCCCACCAGACCAACCGCTGCTACACTGCAATCCTCAGCATCAGCCAGGTAAAGGTATACCCCACCCAGGTCTACAAGAGCCTGCAGAGGATCCAGCAGAAGTTGGCAAACTCCATCTTCAGGGAACTGGTCAGCATCCAGGTGTCCCTTTCCAGGAATTCTCTCTTCCTGGTCTCAGCCCACCAGGTCACTAGGTTTATGAAGACCAACTACACCATCATATCCTCACAGTCAGGTACACATCTCAAACAACATGCACCCACCTGTATACAACGTAAAGCAGTTGATCACCGATCTCAATCAGAATGTACCCAGTTTCACCATGTGCAACAGTGACCAACATATCTCATACATAATGCACCCAGTATAGCATTATTT
>NW_007195228.1:0-3345 GCF_000164805.1 Carlito syrichta | reverse complement strand
GAACCTACACTGCCACCAGACCACCTCTACAAGAAACACTTAAGAAAATATTGAACACAGGAGAAAAGGAAAAAAGAACAACAAGCTTCCTCACAAGAGTACAGGCAAAAGATTAAAAATGCACCTGAGCCAATGCTAAAACCAATTGAAAGACAACTCACAAACAGGAAGAGCAACAACAACTCTGTAAGAACCTTATAATGGGGATCAACTCTCACATTTCAATAATTAGTTTGAATGTGAATAGACTAAATGCACTAGGGAAAAGACAAAGAATGGCACAATGGATAAAACATCAATAGGTAACAATTTATTGCCTTCAAGAGACATACCTCACTAGAAAGGACAGTCACAGAACCAAAGTAAGATGATGGGAAACAAATTTTCAGGTGAACGGAACACAAAATAAAGGAGGAGTTGTGATCTTAATCTCAGACAAAATATCCTTTAAGCTATCAAAAATTAAAAAATATACAGAAGGCAACTACATAATGATAAAAGGTTCAATGCATCAACAAGAAATATCCATCCTAAACATATATGCACCCAACATAGGAGCGCCAACTTTCATAAAGCAGCTTCAAGATAAAATAAAAAAAAAATTGACTCAAATATCATCATAGCTAGGGACTCCAGTACCACACTCACAACCCTAGACAAATCATCAGGACAAAAAATCAGCAATGAGATCCGAAACTTCAATGTGACTCTTGATCAAATGAACTTAATTGATACCTACAGAACCATTCCTCCAAAGGCCACAGAATACACATTCTACACATCACTGCATAGAATGTACTCTAAGATTGACCACATACTTGGCCATAAATCAAGCATAAGCAAATGTAAAATATCAAAATTTTGCCATGCACCTTCTGGGACTACAGTGGAATTAAAATAACATTAACACCAAAACCCACAAAGACATGGACACTAAACAGCACGATGCTAAACAACTCCTGGGTCAATGATGAAATCAAAACAGAGATTCAAACGTACCTGAAGACAAATGAAAGTGAAGAAACATCTTACCAAATCTCTGGGACGCCATGAAAGCTGCAGTAGGAGGAAAATTTATAACACTACATAGGCACATGAAGTAAATGGAAGGATCACAAATGAACACCTTAACAAGCAACCTAAGGACGCTGGAAAATCAAGACCACAAAAACCCTAATTTCAGCAGATGAATTCAGATCACCTAAATAGAAACCAAAACCTTGGACATTGAAGGCAAAAATGTAATACAAAAAAATCAATGAAACACAAAGCTGGTTCTTCAAAAGTCTAAACAAGATTGATGACACCCTAGCTAAACTGATGAAGAAAAAGAGAGAAAAAGCCCGAGGAAACAAAATCAGAAACACAAAAGATGAAAGCACATCTGACCCTGAAGAAATAGAAAAGATCAGTAGAGACTACGATGTACACTTGTATGGAAACAAACTTGAAAACCTTAAGGAAATGGAGGACTTTCTGTCATCATACAACCAGCCTAGGTTGAAACCAGAAAAAATTGAGATCATAAATAGACCAATAACAATCAAGGAAATTGACTATGTAAAAAAACTACCTACAAAAAAAAGGCATGGACCAGTTGGTTTTCCAGCAGAATTCTACAAGACATTTAAGGAGGAGCTGGTACCAATCCTACTAAAGGTATTCCAGGCGATTGAGAAAGATGGACCTCTCCCCAAATCATTTTACAAAGCTAACATCTCATTGATACCCAAGCCAGGTAAAAACTCAACAAAGAAAGAGAACTACACACCAATAACTCTGATGAACATAGATGCTAAAATTCTCAACAAGATCATAGCCTACCGGATTCAACAGCACATCTCAAAAATCATCCATCATGACCAAGTAAGCTTCATCCCTGGGATGCAAGTCTTCTTCAATATTCATAAAACAATAATGTAATTTATCAACAGATGTCAAAACAAAAACAACATGATTATATCATTAGATGCAGAAAAAGCTTTTGATAAAGTCCAGCACCCTTCTTGATAAAAACCCTCAAACATCTAGTCATACGGGGAACGTACTTCAAAATAGTAAAAGCAACCTACAAAAATCCCACAGCCAGCATTGTGCTAAATGGACAAAAATCGGAACCATTTCCCCTGAAAACTAGAACAAGACAAGGATGCCCACTCTAACCAGTCCTGTTCAATATAGTGCTGGAAGTCCTGACTAGAGCAATCAGAGAAGAGAAGGCAATCAGAGGTATCCAAATAGGGAAAGAGGATGTGAAGTTATCTCTCTTTGCAGATGACATGATTGTGTACCTTGAAAACCCAAGAGAATCTGTCAAAACCTCCTTACACTGATAAAGGACTTTGGCAAAGTCTCAGGATATAAAATAAATGTAAAAAAGACAATCATATCTCTTTACACCAATAATAAACAAACAGAAATCCAAATAAAAAGCACAATCCCATTCACAATAGCCACAAAAAAAAAAATAATAATGAAATACCTTGGCATCTTCCTAACCAGAAACGTGAAAGACCTTTACAAAGGAAACTACAAAATACTACTCAAAGAAATCAAAGATGACACAAACAAGTGGAAAAATATCTCATGCTCATGGATTGAAAGAATCAACATTGTGAAGATGTCTACACTACCTAAGGAAATCTACATATTTAATGCAGTACCCATCAAAATACCAGCAACATTCTTCTCACACATAAAAAAAAAACAACAACACAGGAATTCATATGGAAACACAAACAACCAAGAATAGCCAGAACAATCCTCAGCAAAAAAACAAAACAAAAAAGAAACAAATAAACAAAAAAAAGCAGGTAGTATCACATTACCAGATTTCAAACTTTACAATAAAGCTACAATAATCAAAACACCTTGGTATTGGTACAGGAACAGCCATATAGACCAATGGAATCGAATTGAGATCCAGAAGCAAAACCTCAATTTATCAACCAACTCATCTTCGACAATGTCTTCACCACCTACCACTGGGGAGAGGAGAACCTTCTCAGTAAATGATGCTGGGAAAACTGGCTGACCACATCACATGCAGAAGACTCAAACAAGACCCCTATCTATCCCCATACACAAAAAAAATAACTCTAAATGGATTAGAGACCTAAATGTAAAACATGAAACTATTAGAACCTTAGAAAATGCAGGACATACCCTTATGGAAATTGGAACTGGCATTCAATTCCTGAACAAAACCCGAAACCCACAGGCCATAAGAGATAAGATAGACAAGTGGGACCTCATTAAACTGGCAAGCTTCTGCAAAGCCAAAGAACCACCAAGAGAGCAGGGAGACAGCCTTACAGACTGGGAAAAAGTATTTGCCAAGTCCAG
>NW_007195227.1:0-702 GCF_000164805.1 Carlito syrichta | reverse complement strand
AGCTGAGTTAATTAGCTAGCTCCCTAGATATCCAGCTTACTTGAGTAGCTTAAATAACTATCTAGCCAGCTGCCTAGCCATCTGACTTAACTAGCTTTTTAAATTGCTTGCCAGCAAGTTAGCTAAGTGACTTAATGAGCTGAGTTAACTAGCTAGTCAGCTGGCTGGCCAACTGATTTAACTAGCAAGCTACCAAGCTAGACAGTTGGCTAGCTAGCTGACTTGGCTAGCCAAATAACCAGCTTGCCAGGTGGCTAAACAGCTGACATATCTAGCTAGCTATCTAGCTAGTCAGGTGGTATCCAGCTGATTTCAGTAGCTGACTTAAACAGCTAGCCAGCTGGCTAGCCAGGTGACTCAACTAACTGACTTAACTAGCTCAGTACATAGTGACCCAACTGGCTAGACAGATGACATAATTAGATAACTTAATGAGCTAGCCAGCTGGCTAGCCAACTGACCAAACTACCTCTCTAACTAGCTAGCAAACTGGCTAGTCAACTGATGTAACTAGTTGATTTAACTAGATGGCTTACTTGATAGTCAGCTGATTTAACTAGCTTGCTACCTAGCTGACTTAACTAGCTAGCCAGCTGACTTAAGTAGGTAGCTACCTACATAGCAAGCTGGCTAGCCAGCTGAGTTAACTAGCTGACAATAGTAGCTAGCCAGGTGGCTATCCAGCTGACTTAACTAGCTAGG
>NW_007195226.1:0-411 GCF_000164805.1 Carlito syrichta | reverse complement strand
AACAAATAAGGTACCTAGGACAAATACTTGGTACACAGTAGTTACTCAAGAAGTGGCAGGTATTACCCTTTTTATAAGAGTAGTTACCATAATGATTGCTAATTTGCACAACAGCTTTCTACTGCAAGCCCCTAAAACCCTCTGTTGGAAATAGGGGCTGACTGAAACATGTGGGGCCCTCAACCAGCCACAGGGCTTTGATGAATATTCCAGTCTCCTCTCCCTGGGATCACTTAGAGGTGTGGCCACTGCAGGACTGCACCCCAACTGCCCCAACCGTAATCTGCTCTTCAAAGCACCCAACACTGGCTGCCTTCCCTCTGTGTCTAATTCTTCCACTCCTTTATCAATGGCTGGGATGACCTCTCCAATAAACCACTTGCTCTCCAATTTTTGTCTCTGTGTCTGTAG
>NW_007195225.1:0-1421 GCF_000164805.1 Carlito syrichta | reverse complement strand
GTCAGCTGGCTAGCCAGCTAGTGTGACAGGTAGAGAGCTAGTTAAGGCAGCTGGCTACCTAGCTGACAAACTTCTTAATTCATCTAGTTGAGTCAGCTCACTAGCCAGCTGGCTAGCAGGTTAAGACAACTAGTTATGTCAACTGTCTTTTCAGCTGGGTAACTAGGAAGCAAGCTAGTTAAGTCAGCTGACTAACCAGCTGGCTAGCTATTTAAATCAATTAGTTAATTCAGCTGACTTCCTAGCTGGCTAGCTAGGTAGATAACTAGTTAATTCAGCTGGCTAACCAGCAGGCTAGCTGGATAAGTCAACTAGTTAATTCAGCTGGCCAGGCAGCTGGCTTGCTAGTTAAGTCAGCAAGTTAAGACAGTGGGCCAGTCAGTTGGCAAGCTAGTTAAGTCAGTTGGTCAGCCAGCTGTCTAACTAGGTAGCTAGCTAGTTAAGTCAGCTAGTTAAGTCAGCTGGTTAGCTAGGTATCTAGCTAGTTAAGTCAGTTAGTTCAGTCAGCTGGCTAGCCAGCTACCTAGCAGGGTACCTATAAAGTTAAATCAGCTGACTAGCAAGATGGCTAGCTAGTTAAGTCACGTAGTTAAGTTATATCTCGGACTAGCAGGTTAGCTAGGTAGTTGGATAGTTAAATCAGTTGTTAATCCAGAGGGCTATGTAGGTAGGTAGGTATTTAAGTGTGCTGGCAAGCCATCAGGCTATCTAGTTATGTCACCTAGTAAAGTCAGCTGGCTATCAAGCTGTCTAGCTAGCTAGGTAGCTAGTTAAGTCTGTTAGCTAGCCAGCTGGCTACTTAGTTAAGTCAGCTAGCTAAGTCAGTGGCTAGGCTGCTGGCTATCTAGATAACTAGGCAATTAATCAACTGGCTAGCCAGCTGGCCAACTAGTAAAATCAGCTAGTTTAGTCAGCTGGTCAACCAGCTGGCTAGCTAGTTAAGTCACCAGGTGATGACAGTTGTCTAGTAAGCTGGCTAGCTAATTAAAAAGCTGGTTACGTTAGATGGGTAGCCAGCTTTCTCACTAGTTATTTCAGCTATTTAAGTCAGCTGGCTAGCTAGGTAGCTAGGCAATTAAGTCAGCAGGAAGGCCAGCTGGCTGGCAAGTTAAGTGAGAAAGAAATGACAGCTGGCTAACCAGCTTGCTATCTAGGTAGCTAGCTAGTTATGTCAGCTGTCTAGCCAGCTGGCTAGCTAGTTACATCACCTAATTAAGTCAGCTGAGATAGAAGCTGGCTAGCTAGGTAGCTTGCTAGTTAAGTCAACTGGGTAGACAGCTGGATAACTAGATAAGTAAGCAAATTAATTCAGCTGGATAGCCAGCTGGCTAGCTAAGTAGCATGCTATTTAATTCAACTGGCTAGAAAGCAGGCCAGCTAGTTAAGATAGCTAGTTAAGTCTGCTGGCTAGTAAGCTTGCT
>NW_007195224.1:0-659 GCF_000164805.1 Carlito syrichta | reverse complement strand
GAGATAGAAGCTGGCTAGCTAGGTAGCTTGCTAGTTAAGTCAGCTGGCTAGACAGCTGGATAACTAGATAAGTCAGCAAATTAATTCAGCTGGATAGCCAGCTGGCTAGCTAAGTAGCATGCTATTTAATTCAACTGGCTAGAAAGCAGGCCAGCTAGTTAAGATAGCTAGTTAAGTCTGCTGGCTAGTAAGCTTGCTGGCAAGGTTGTGATCTATTTAAGTCTGTTGGCTAGCCAGCTCGCTAGCTAATTATGTCACCTAGTTAAGTCAGCTCTCTGTCCAGGTGGCTAGAGAGGTGTTAAGTCAGATGCCTAGCTGTCCGGTTATCTAGTTAAGTTAGCTAGTTTAGTCACCTGGATATCCATCTGTCTAGCTCATTAATCAACTAGTTAAACCAGCTGGCTAACCAGCTGGTTAGCTAGTAGTCAGTTATTTATGTCAGTTGGCTAGCCATCTCGCTAGCTACTTAAAAAGCTAGTTAAGTCACATGGTTAGATAGTTGGCTAGCTAGTTATTTCAGCTAGTAAAGTCAGCTGGCTAGCTAGGTAGATAGCCAGTTAAGTCAGCTAGTTATATCATCTAGCCAGCTATTTAAGTCAGGTAGTTATGTGGGCTAGCTAGCTAGATATCTAGCTATGTAGCTATCTAGTTATTTCAGT
>NW_007195223.1:0-1538 GCF_000164805.1 Carlito syrichta | reverse complement strand
TTAAGTATCTGGCTAGTTAGCTGATTTAATAATTAGCTAACGAATTAGGTATCAGAGTTAAGTAGCTGACTTAAATAGTTAGCTAACTATTGAAATTGCTGGCCAACTAAATTCGGCTGACCAGTCAGCTCACTCACCGGTCAACTAGTTAGCCAGCTGACTTAACTAGTTGATTAACGAGCTAGGTAGCCTGCCAGCCAGGTGACTAAACTAGCTGAATTAAGTAGTAATCCAGCTGGGTAACCAGCTGACGTAACTAGCTCTCTACCTCTCCAGCCACCTGGATAGCCAGCTGACTTAATTGGCTGACATAATTACCTAGCCAGCTGGCTAGTTAACTGACTTAACTAGGTCACTACCTGTCATAACTAGCTGTCTTTAATAGGTGGCCTGCTTTCTAGCCAGTTCAATTAACTAGCTTTCTACATAGTTAGCCATCTGTCAATCCAGCTGAATTAATTAGGTGACATATCTAGCTAGCCAGCTGTCTCACCAACTGAATAAATATAAAGCTGCCTAGCTATCCAGTGGACTACTCAGCCGACTTAACTAGGTTACCTAACTAGCTAGCCAGCAGGCTAGACAGTTTAATTAATTAGCTGACTTAACCAGGTAGTCAGTTGACTTAACTAGCTGAATTAAGTAGCTAGTTACCTAGCTAGCCAACTGAATTCACTAGTTGAAATAACCAGTTCGATACCTAGCTAGCTATTTAGCTAGCTACCTGACTTATCTAGCTGACTTAACTAGTAAGCTAGCTGACATAACTAGCTGAATTAACTAGCTAGTTACCTAGCTAACCAGCTGAATTAATTAGCTGAAATAACTAGATAGCCAGCTGTCTAACCATCTGACTTAACTAGTTTTTTAAATAACTAGCAGGCTGGCTAGCCAACTGACTTAACGAGGTTACTTAACTGACTAGCTAACTGGTTAGCCAGGTGACTTAACTAGCTGATTAATGAGCTAGAGAGCTGGACAGCGAGGTGACTAAACTAGCTGAATTAACTAGTAATCCAGCTGGCTAGCCAGCCCTCTTAGCTAGCTCTCTACCTCTCTAGCCACCTGAATAGCCAGCTGACTTAACTAGCTGACTTCATTAGCTAGCCAGCTGGCTAGTGAACTGACTTAACTAGGTCACTACATAGATAGCCAGCTGGTTAGACAGCTGACTTAACTAGCTGTCTTAACTATTTGGCCTGCTTTCTGGTCAGTTGAATTAACTAGTTTGCAACATAGGTAGCCATCTGGATATCTAGCTGAATTTACTAGGTGACAAATCTAGTTAGTCAGTTGTCTAGCCAGCTGAACAAATAGAAAGCTACTTAGCTAGCCAGCTGGCTAGTCAGCTGACTAAACTAGGTGACTTAACTATATATCAGCTGGCTATACAGCTGACATAACTGGCTAGCTATCTAGCTAGCAAGCTGGCTAACAAGCCGACTTAACTAGCTGACTTAGCTAGCTAGCCAGCTGGATAGCCAACTGACTTAATTGCCTACCTATCTAGCTAGCCATCAGGCTAGTCAGCTGATTTA
>NW_007195222.1:0-463 GCF_000164805.1 Carlito syrichta | reverse complement strand
TTCACGGCCCTCTCAACACCTTCCCTCTTGGCTCACCATCCTAAAACACACTCTACGTTTGCTAAACCAAACATTCCCTGACCTCCCTTCTTCACAATGCTTCCTCTGTGCCGCTTTACAGCGACCCTTACTAGCGGCCATTCCCCTTCCAGCTTTTCCCAACTACACTCTCAACATGTCCACCCACGGGGAAATTATAGTCAAATCTCATGTACCTCTCTGGGAAATAGCCTCTAATTCCTCCTACCTCTGTATCAACTCGCCCCCTATAGCAACACTCTTTGTTCAGCCTACACAAACCTCACAAAGGCCCACTTCCTGCCACCCGGCCTATTTTTGTGGTGCAATGTCACCCTCCTCTCCCGGGCTTCAAACCTAACTCATCCCTGCATAATTGTCACGTTGGTCCCTCAGCTCTCTTTATACTCCATGACCGACCTCCAGACACTTTTAACCCCCAGGC
>NW_007195221.1:0-427 GCF_000164805.1 Carlito syrichta | reverse complement strand
TGCTGCAACCTAATTCTCAGGTTCTGTAGCCACTGCGCTCGTCCCATTAAAATCTCTTGGTCTTAACGGGTGTTGAGTCTCACTGCGCGCCACCATCTTTCAAAATGGGCCGCAGTTTTTCGTTTAACAACTGTTTCCACAAACTCAGAAATGGCATTCATAATTATTGGGGCTATGCTAGGGAGGATAAGGCAGGATCCCACCATTAGGACTATAGATCCAGTAATATACTTAAATTCTCCCAGACCCAAGAACATTTTTTCAAATTAATTGTCGATTTTTATGTTTTGCCATTTTTTTCACTGGGACATGGGCAAGTTTTTTTAACATTGGTGGCTATATTAGTTATAACTTTA
The DNA here is from genome assembly GCF_000164805.1 of Carlito syrichta. Lineage (NCBI taxonomy): Eukaryota > Metazoa > Chordata > Mammalia > Primates > Tarsiidae > Carlito > Carlito syrichta. Next base: position 71 of record NW_007195221.1, on the reverse strand, counting down.
CCATTATTATTTATTTGTAAACAACAGTCAGAGCTATTAAATTTTCCACATACACCTCCTTCTTCCGCCAG
>NW_007195220.1:0-848 GCF_000164805.1 Carlito syrichta | reverse complement strand
AAGCTGCCTCAGTTACAGTTCCTCCTGTCTGGTGGTCCCTCATTGACTGTCCCTCCTACAATTAATGCTCAAGTGATTGGTCCTCATCTATGAAGGACCATGAAGGTTAAAACTGAGTGACTGACTTTGTCTGTGATTAGTACCTCATAGACTGGTCACCCACTATGATGGGTTACCACATGACTAGGCTTCCTCCGTAATTGGTGCTTCAGTGGCAAGATCGTTTCTGTCTTGAGTGCACAAGTGGCAGGTCCTCCTCTGTGATTGCTGCCCAAATGACAAAATCTCTTGTCATGAACCTCCTCTCTGAGGTGTGCCCTCATGACTGTCCCTCCTTTGTGTTGGGTGCCCAGTGACTGACTCTTGTCTGTGATTGCTGTGCAATTCACAGACCTTCCTTTGTCATTAGTACCCCAGTGACAGACCCTCCTCCATAATGGGTGTTCCAGTACTTTGCACTTTTTTCTATTATGGGTGCCCCAGTGCCTGGTACTCTGCTGTGATTCATGCCCCTGTGATTGCCCTCTGCCACAATGCTTGCCTCAGTGACGAGCCTTCCTTTTTGAAGTTTTTGCTAGTGACTGGTCCTCCTCAATAATGGGTGTCTCACTGACTTCTTCTTCTCTGTTATTAATGCCACAGTGAGTAGTTTTTCTCTGAGGTAAGTGCTTCAGAGAGTAACTCTCCTCTGTGTTAGGTTCAACATTAACTGGACCTCCTCTCTGAACATTGCCCCTATGACAGGTTCTCATCTGTGATAGGTACCCCAATGACTGGTCTCCTCTGTAATGGGTGCCCCAGTGACTAGTCCTACTCTTTCATGGGTGCATCTGTGACAGGTTCTCCTT
>NW_007195219.1:0-1039 GCF_000164805.1 Carlito syrichta | reverse complement strand
ACCCATCATGACTCAACCCAACTAGACCTCATGACCTACCCAAGAAACATCCATCATGACTCAACTCAACTAGACCTCATGACCTACCCGAGGAGATGTCATGACCTACCCAAGAAAAACTCATCATAACTTCACCTAACTAGACCTCATGACTGATCCAAGGAGATGTCATGACCCACCCAAGAAAAACTCATCATGACTCAACCCAACTAGACCCCATCATGACTTTGCCCAACTGGACCTCATGACCTACTCAAGAAGACCTCATGACTGACCCAAGACGTCATGACCGACCCAAGAAAAACTCATCATGACTCAACCCAACTAGACCTCATGACCGGCCCAAGGAGATGTCATGACCAACCCAAGAAAACCCATCATGACTCAACCCAACTAGACCCCATCGTGACTTTGCCCAACTGGACCTCATGACCCACCCAAGAAAAAACATCATGACTTCACCCAACTAGACCTCATGACCGGCCCAAGGAGACGTCATGACCAACCCAAGAAAAGCCCATCATGACTCAACCCAATTAGACCCCGTCATGACTTTGCCCGTCTCGACCTCATGACCCAGCTGAGAAAAACCCACTCCGCCTCAACCCAGCTAGACCTCACGACCCACCCAAGACGCTCCCGCCTCCCTGAGGTGCCCTCAGAGTCCTGACAAGCTTTCCAAGACTTTCTGGGCCTTGGGTTTCCGCGGATATTTGGGGCGACCTTGCCGAAACGACGTCGGTTCTGGAACAGGGTCGTGCGGGGGTCTGAGTTTCGAGGGGGTCTTCTTGGGTGGGTCGTGAGGGCTAGAGGTCAACAGGGGGCAAAGTTCGGAGGAGGTCACGGGGTGGGCCCTGGTCCCCCGGGGCTGGGGTCCTCGGGAGAACGGGAGGCTAGGACGGGTGCAGTAGCACAACTGCGTCTCGGCACCTCAGGAGGCCGAGGGGGGAGGGTGTGCGAGCGCGGTCGAGCGTCCCCCCGGCGCGGGCGCCGTCACCTAAGATGACGTGCAGGCCGAGTCGCGCCAGGCGCGTGGCCG
>NW_007195218.1:0-801 GCF_000164805.1 Carlito syrichta | reverse complement strand
TCTAGTTATCTAGTTCGCTAACTATTTAAGTCAGCTAGATAGCTAGGTTTCTGCTAGTTAAGTCAGGTACTTAAGTCAACTTGATAGCCAGCTGGCTAGCTAGGTAGTGAGCTAGTTAAGTCTGTTGGTTAGCCAGCTGGCTAGCTGGTTAATTCAGCTAGTTAAGATAGCTGGCTAGCCAACTGGCTAGGTAGGTAGTTAGCTAGTTAAGTCAGCTAGATGGCTACCTGGCTAACTAGTGATGCCAGCGAGTTAAGTCTGCTGGCTGGACAACTGGCTAACTGATTAAGTCAGCTAGTTTAGTCAGCTGTCTAGCCAGCTGGCTAGGTAGGTAGCTAGGTAGACAAGTCAGCTTGGTAGCCAGCAGGATAGTTGTTCAAGTCAGCTAGTTAAGTCAGCTGCCTAGCCTGCTGGCTAAGTAGATAGCTAGCAAGTTATGTGAGGTGACTAGCAAGTTTGCTAGCTTAAGTCAGCTAAGTAAGTCAGCTAGCTAGCCTGCTGTCTAGATAGGTAGCCAACTAGTTAAGTCTAGACAGCTGACTAGCCGGTTAAGTCAGCTAGATAAGTCAGGTTGCAAGCAGCTGGCTAGATAGTTATTTCAGCTAGTTAAGTCAGCTGGCTAGCTAGGAAACTAGCTATATTCATCAGCTAGTTATGGTAGTTAGGTAGATAGTAAAGTCAGCTTCTTTTTTTTTTGAGCTGGAGCCTCACTCTGTCACCCAGACTGGAGTGCCATGGCCACTCCTGGCCACCACAGCCTCGACCTGCTGGGCTCCGGTGATCCTTCCGCCTCAGCCTTCC
>NW_007195217.1:0-1095 GCF_000164805.1 Carlito syrichta | reverse complement strand
AGTTTATTCATATATAGTATCTTATATGAGTCATTCACTTTAGTTTTAAGATTACACTCTAGTAATACAGATTTTTACTTTTATGAGAGGTGTAATTCTTTTTCAAAATGATCACTTCACAGTATAGTGACCAAAATAACCACATTTCTCTAGAATATGTGCTTTTTAAATATTTTAATTTGAATAAAATATGTTCATAATATCACACCCAGATCTTAACAAGAGTTTTTAAATTTCAGAGTGAAGAATCATGTTGAATGCAGAGGAATTGTGAATAATCTAAGCCACTCTAAAACTTCTAATTGCTTCCTTCTGTTTTAATTCTGATTTTTTTTTTTTTTTTGAGTTGCGGTCTCAATCTGTCACCTAGACTGGAGTGCAGTGGCCGCTCCCGGCCACCGCAGCCTTGACCTGCTGGGCTCTGGCGATCCTTCTGCCTCAGCCTTCCAAGTAGCTCGATAATTCTGATTTTAAGACATTTACTGAGTTTTAAAATTCTCCAGCTTTCTCTGAGGTTGAGCCAATACAATATAAACCAGAGACATTTTATTGACAAATGATGGGTATGGCATTTTTGTGCAAGCACATTAGTTTCTATGGAAACATATAGCAAATATTCTGTTTTTCTATTTTTTAAACAGAATGTGTTATAATTTATTTTTGAAGTTACTTTGCATGACTTAGGTATTATATTACTTTGCATGACTTAGGTATTATATTACTAATATAATTATATCACTAATATAAAAGTCCAGTTCAGACCACTGGACTTAATAATGGACAACTATCGCCTGCAAGTGTAGAAAAGAATAAATTCTTTTTGGAAAGCAGTCTTTCAGACTTGCAAACGTACCTTTAGTTTTAGATTTTTTTCTTAAACTTCAGCAAGAAACATAATTTTTAACAAGAAAATTCTACTTTTTTTGGTAGCTAAACCTTTAAGACTGGCTAAGAACAAATTCAGTAGAGTGAAAAATCACTTCATGATTCTTGAACTTTCACAAGCTAAAAAATTTTGTTTGTGGCGATCCCTTGAAAACTTTATCTGACACTAAATACGAGTTGAAGTAGAAAAATCCTGGCTCAAAACTCAAT
>NW_007195216.1:0-1041 GCF_000164805.1 Carlito syrichta | reverse complement strand
GTTTGTGGTGATCCCTTGAAACTTTATCTGACACTCAATACGAGTTGAAGTAGAAAAATCCTGGCTCAAAACTCAATAATGCTGTAAGGAAGAAATTGGGTCATATCGGCCAGAGTTAGTGAGGGCATGATTGAAAAACTGAACAGGAACGTGGTTTGACTCTGGTGAGATCTCACTAAGTTGAAAGGTCAGAGCAATGCTGTCAGAGTGCTGTACTGAGAACCAGAGAAGATTTAGGAACTGTGCAATGGATTTGGAAAAGATTTTTCCTTGAACTAACTAATCAGAAAAATTACTTCTCAGTTTATGTAAACACTGCATAGATATTTGCTATTTAATAGTAATATGATAAGGCTTGGCAAACTGTAAGCTTTTCTAAGTTCCTTAGACATTTGGGGAAGTTGCTGAGACAATGAGGAAAGAAACTATGTACCTATAGATTCAGATGTACAAAATGTCATATATATACTTATTAAAGTTACAATGTAGTAAACTATGTGGAAGATGTTGGGACTTATGTATTACAGAAGGTTGAAGTATACAATCGGGATGCTGATGGCTGAGGCCTTACTTAATGGCTGCATAAGACTCTACTTTTGACTGCACAAAAAACCATAACAAGATCATTTTTGTTTGTATTTTTTCTCCATGTATATTTTACTAACACATGATTCTACCAGATACTAGTAGGAATTCGGTGAAAAAAGATTTTCAATTAAATATACTTCTATTTCTTTTTAGATATACTTTATTTATTATACACAGATACACACATACATATACACATGCATGGGCACAAACATGAACAAGTCTTGACAAATATTTACCTTAAGGAAAACACTACCGCAATCAACATATACAACATTTCCTAAAAATGTTCCCTGTGACTCTTTCTAGTAAGTCCTTCTACCTTAAGTTCCAGCCAATGTGTCTCTTATTTTTATATTTTATAGTTATATTATTTTTTAAAAAACTTTTTAATACAGCTATATTATTAAACTCTTTCAAGTTAAGTTTTTGCATATTTTGTGGCAAGGGTTG
>NW_007195215.1:0-511 GCF_000164805.1 Carlito syrichta | reverse complement strand
TATTCAGCTCACTCACCAGCCGACTTGTTTAGTCAGCTCAACTGTCGGCTCACACCAGGCTGACTAGTTAAGTCAGCTAAATGCTCAGCCTACTAGCCAGGCAACTAATTGAGTTAGCTAACCCATCAGTCTACTAGTCAGCCAACTTGTCAGCTGATAAGTTAGCTCAGCTAACTAGTAAGCCTATTTGTTAGGCCAGCTAAATAATTGATCAACAAGTCGGCTAAATAGTTAGTTCAGCAAACCAGAATGCCAATGCATTAACCTAGCTAACTAGTTGGCCAACTTATAAGTCAATTTATTGATCCAGCTAACTAATCGGCCGTCTAATTGGCCAACTGGTTAAGCCAGCTAACAAATCGGTCATGTAGTCAGCCAACGTGTTATACTAGCTAACTTGTAGACAGACTTGTCATCCAACAAGTTAAGTCACCGAACTAACTCGTTAACTAACTAGTTAAGTTGGCTAATTTACTCGTTTATCAACTAGTTAAAACAGTTAGCTAACTCG
>NW_007195214.1:0-507 GCF_000164805.1 Carlito syrichta | reverse complement strand
TAAATAGTTAGCTAACTAGTGAGATAGCTGACTTACCTAGCTGATTTATTTAGCTAGATTTGCTAGCTGACTTAGCTAGCTGACTTAACTAGTTGGCTAACATGATAGCTAGTTGACTTACCCGGTAGGTTAACAAGTTAGCTACCTCTTTTAACTAGTTGGTAAATGAGTTAACTTGCTGACTTAACTACTTGTTTAACGAGTTATCTAGGTGACTTTACTTGTTGGCTGATGAGTCGGCAGAAGAGTTAGCTGGTTTAACACGTTGGCAGACTACTCGACAGAATTGTTAGCTGGATAAACAAATTGGCCGGCTAGTCGGTCGACTTGTTAGATGGGTTAGATAGTTGACTTATAAGTTGGCCCACTAGTCAGCTCTGTTAACTAGTTGCATGACTGGTGGGCTGAACTAACTGGTTGGCTGATTAGTAGGCCTACTAGTTAGCTGGCCTAACTTGTCATCGACTAGTTAGCTGAGTTAAATTGTCGGCTGACAAGTTAGCCAGC
>NW_007195213.1:0-397 GCF_000164805.1 Carlito syrichta | reverse complement strand
GAGTTAGCTGGTTTAACACGTTGGCAGACTACTCGACAGAATTGTTAGCTGGATAAACAAGTTGGCCGGTTAGTCGGTCGACTTGTTAGCTGGGTTAGATAGTTGACTTATAAGTTGGCCCACTAGTCAGCTCTGTTAACTAGTTGCATGGCTGGTGGGCTGAACTAACTGGTTGGCTGATTAGTAGGCCTACTAGTTAGCTGGCCTAACTTGTCATCGACTAGTTAGCTGAGTTAAATTGTCGGCTGACAAGTTAGCCAGCTAGTCGGCCAATTGGTTAGCTGACTTTACTAGTTGGCCGGCTAGGCAACCAACCGGTTAGCTGACTTAACTAGTTAGCCGACTAGTTAAACAAGAGGTGAGTTGACTTTACTAATTGTCCAGCAAGTGAGCCGAC
>NW_007195212.1:0-644 GCF_000164805.1 Carlito syrichta | reverse complement strand
ATTCATCTAGTTAAGTCAGCTGGCTAGCCACCTGACTAGCAATGTAGCAAGTTTGTAAAGTCAGTTGCCTTGCAAGCTGGCTAGCTAATTACGTCAGCTAGTTGGGTCAGCTGGCTAGCCAGCTGTCTAAAGATGTAGAGAGTTAGTTAATTCAGCTGGCTAGCCAGCTGGCTAACTAAATAAGTCAGCTAGTTGAGTCACATGGCTAGCCAGCTGGCTAGTTAGTTAATTCAGGTAGTTAAGTCAGCTGGCTAGCCAGCTGGCTAGTTGGTTGAGTCAGCTAGTTATGTCAGCTGGCCAGACAGTTGGCTAGCTAGGTAGCCAGCTAATTAAGTCAGCTGGCTAGCCAGCTGGCTAGCTCGTTAATCAACTAGTTAAGTCAGCTGGGTAGCCAGTCAGCTAGCTAGGTAGCTAGCTAGATTAGTCGGCTAACTAGCCAACTGGCTAGCTAGTGTTGTCAGTAGGTTAAGTCAGTTGGCTAGCCAACTGGCTAGCTAGTTAAGTGAGCTTTTTATGTCAACTGGCTTTCCAGCTAACTAGCTGGGTAGCTAGCTAGTTAAGTCATCTGGCTAGCCAACTGGCTAGCTCATGTTGTCAGCTAGTTAAGACAAAATGGCTAGCCAGCTGGCTAGCTAGGCAGCTTG
>NW_007195211.1:0-1422 GCF_000164805.1 Carlito syrichta | reverse complement strand
CAACTGGTTAGCCAGCTGACTAAAGTAGCTTACTTAACTAGCTGGCCAGCTGACTAGCCACCTGAATTAAATGCCTAGCTACCTAGCTAAACAGGAGACTAGCCAGCTGATTTAACTAGCTGACAACAGTGTAGGCAGCTGGTTAGCAAGCAGATTTAAGTAGCTATCTACCTAGCTAGACAGCTGGATAGCCAGTTGACTTAGTTAGCTCATATAACTATGTAACCTAAAGGCTAGCCAGCTTACTTAAGTAGCTACCTACCTACATAGCCTGATGGCTTAACTACCTGGCTAGCCTGCTGGCCAGTGAACTGACAACATGTTTATTTAACTAGCTAGCCACCAGGTTAGCCAGCTGACTTAACTAGTTAGCTACACTGATAGATAGCTGGTTAGCCAGCTGACTTAATTAGCTGACTTAACTAGCTAGCTACCTAACTAGCCAGCTGGTTGGCAAGCTGAATTAACTAGCTCACTTAAGCAGCTAGCCAGCTGGCTAGACAGCTACTTAACTAGTTGACTTAACTACCTAGACAACTGGGTGGCCAGCTGAATTAACTAGCTAATTTAACCAGCTAGCCAGCTGACTTAGCTAGCTAGCTACATAGTTATCCAGCTGGGAAGACAGCTGAATTAACTAGCTGACTTAAATAGCTAGCAAGCTGGCTAGCCAGCTGACTTAACTAGCTTGCTACCTAGCTAGCCATCTGGCTAACCAGCTGTGTTAACTAGTTGGCTTAACCAGCTAGGCAGCTGACTAGCCAGCTGATTCAACTAGCTGACTTAACTAGCTATCCAACTGTCTAGCCAGCTGACTTAACTAGCTAGCTAGCTAGTCAGCTCTCCAAATTAGCTGTCTTATTTAGGTAGTCAGCTGGCTAGCCAACTGAGTTAACTAGCTCGCTACCTAGCTAGCCAGCTGGCTACCTAGCTGACTTAAATAGCTGACTTAAATAGCTGGCCTTATTACTAGTCAGCTGAATTAACTATCTTGCTATATAGCTAGCCAGGTGGGGAGCCAGCTGATTTAACTAGTTGCCTTAAGTAGCTAGTCATCTGTCTAGCCAGTTCACTTAATTAGCACGCAAACTAGCTAGCCAGCTGTTAATTAGGTGACTTAAATAGCTAGCTGACAGGATATACACATGACTTGATTATCTAGCTACCTAGCCAGCCAGCTGTCTTGCCAGCTGACTTAACTAGGTGACTTAACTAGCTAGACAGCTTGCTAACAGGTTGACCTAACTGCCTAGCTACCAAGCTAGCCAGCTGCATAGCCAGCTGAGTTAACTAGCTAGCTACCTACATAGCCCGCTGGCTTGCCAGCTGACTTACCTAACTAGCTACCTAGCTAAAAAGCTAGCTAGTTAGCTGACAACTAGGTTACTTAACTAGGTAGCTCACTGTCAAGTTAGTTGATTT
>NW_007195210.1:0-371 GCF_000164805.1 Carlito syrichta | reverse complement strand
AATACAGCTGGCTAGCCAGCTTGCTATCTAGGTAGCTAGCTAATAATGTCAGCTCTCTACGCAACAGGCTAGCTAGTTAAGTCACCTAGTTACGTCAGCTGAGAAGGCAACTGACCCTTTACGTAGCTTGCTAGTAAGTCAGTTGGCTAGACATCTGGATAGCTAGATAAGTCACCTTAACTCAGCTGGATAGCCAGCTGGCTAGCTATGCAGCAAGTTAGTTAATTCAACTGGCTAGAAACCACACCAGTTATTTTTTTTTCTTTTTCATTCTTTTTCATTAATCAGTATTTTTTATTATGGTTTTGTGTGGTACAGTTAAGGTTAGGTGTACAATTACGTTTCATTCAGGCACCCTGTTGACAAGAGGT
>NW_007195209.1:0-494 GCF_000164805.1 Carlito syrichta | reverse complement strand
TCACCTCAGCCTCCCAAAGGCGCGGGATTACAGGCTGAGCCACCGAGCCCGGCTTGGTCACTATTATTAAGACAAATAGGTAAAGAGTTTATAACTATCATGCAGGTGTCATTAAAGAAGATTATTTAGGACTTTTAAAAGTAGCTGTCCAAAGTGGAGTTGAGCTTAATTATCATAGAAAGAAAAAGATCCAGTAAATAGCTCACAAATAGAATTTACTAAATGCCGTAAGGTTGTATATTAAGCCTCATAACAATTTAAGAGCTTTTATTACTATGTATACTTGACAGATATGAAAACTGATGTTGAGAGAGATTAAGTAGTTCAATGGTAATCCCATAAGCACAAAATGACAAAATAAGGACTCAGTTCTGTCTGATTCCAAAAGGTGTTTTATATTATCTTTATATTTCTTACTGTGAATCTGAGTCCTCTGTGTGTGTGTGTGTGTGTGTGTGTGTGTTGGGAGGAGATATACATTTAAAGCCCCCTCC
>NW_007195208.1:0-889 GCF_000164805.1 Carlito syrichta | reverse complement strand
TGACTTAAGTAGCAAGCTAACTAGCTAGTCAGTTGGCTACCTAGCTAACTTAACTAGTTGACTTAACTAGATAGCCTGCAGGCTAGACAGCTGAAGTAACTATCTAACTATGTATCTATCCAGGTCTCTAACCAACTGATTTAACTAGGTTAATTAACTAGATAGCCAGTTGGCTAGCAGGCTGACCTAACTGCCTAGCTACCTAGCTAGCCAGTTGGGTAGCCTGTTGACTTAACTAACTAGTTACCTACATATCGGGCTGGCTTTCCAGCTAACTTAACTACCTAGCTTCCTAGCTAACCAGGTGGCTAGTGAGCTGACATAACTAGGTTGCTTAACTAGATAGATAACTGGCTAGTCAGCTGACTTAATTAGCTAGATACCCACCTAGGCAGCTGGATAGCCATCTGATTTAACTTGCTGACTTAACTAGCTAGCAAGCTGACTTACTAACTCACTTAACCAGCTAGCTACCTAGCTAGCCTGCTGAATTAACTAGCTGCTTTAGCTAGCTAGTTGTCTAGCAAGGTATCTAGCTAGTCAGTTGACTTAACTCACTGACATCACTAGTTAACCAGGAAGCTATCTAGCTGACTTATTCAGCTAGCGACCTAACTTGCCATTTGGCTTGCCAGCTCTCTTAACTAGCTGAATTAACCAACTAGCCAGTTGGCTAGCCAACTGACTTAGCAAGCTCAATACCTAACAAACTTACTGGCTAGCCGGCTGACTTAACTAGCTGACTTAACTAGCTAGCTACTTAGCAAGCCAGCAGATATAAATAGTTAGATAACTAACTAGGTACCTAGCTAACCAGCTGAATTAAAGAGTTAGCTAACTTGCTAGCTACCTAGCTAAGAAGTTGATTTAAATAGGTAGATCCCTTGCT
>NW_007195207.1:0-873 GCF_000164805.1 Carlito syrichta | reverse complement strand
CATCTCCCTCGGATGTCTTCCTTTGTGAAGTGTCTGTTCATATCTTTTGCCCATTTTATAATGGGGTTGTTTGTTTTTTTTCTTTTCAGCACGTTTGAGTTCCTTTTGGCTACATCTTTAAGTTAGCTAATTAAATCAGCTGGCTAGGTTGCTGGCTAGCTAGGTAGCTAGGCAATTAAGTCATGTGGTAGACAGCTGACCAGCTGGCTAAATCAGCTACTTTAGTCAGCTGACTAACCAGCTGGTTATCTAGTAAGTCAGCACGTTAATCCAGTTGTCTAGTCAGCTGGCTAGTTAGTTATAAATCTATTTACGTCAGTGGCAGCCAGCTGGCTCACTAGTTATTTCAGCTAGTTAAGTAAGCTGGCAAGCTAGGAAGCTAGCTAGCTAAATCAGCTAGATATGTCAGTCAGCTAGCTAATTAAGTCAGTTAATTAAGTCAGCTAGCTAGGCAGCTTGATAGCTAGGTAGCTAGCTAGTTATGTCAGCTGTCTAGCAAGCTGGCTAGCTAGTTAAGTTACCTTGTAAAGCCAGCTGACTAGCCAGCTTGCTAGGTAGGTAGCTTGGTAGTTATGTCAGCTGTCTAGACAGCTGGCTAGCTAGATAACTCACCTAGATAATTCAGCTGGATAGTTAGCTGACTAGGAGTGTAGCAAGGTAGTTTATTCAACTGGCTAGGAAGTAGGGCAGCTAGTTACAACAGCAAGTTAAGTTAGCTGGATAGTAAGCTGGTTAGTTAGGTAGTTAGGTAGTTAAGTCAGCTCAGAAGCCAGCAGGATACGTAGGTATCTAGCTAGTTTAGTCAGGTGGCTAGCCACCTGGCTATCTTGTGATGTCAGTTAGTTAAGTCAGCTGGCTAGCCAGCTGGCTATC
>NW_007195206.1:0-801 GCF_000164805.1 Carlito syrichta | reverse complement strand
TATACCCCTGTGATGCCAGCTGCCAGGAGGGGTGGATGCACTGATGAAAGAGACAGGCAGTTATTCTACAGCTAGGAAGGAGGCAGTCACCCAAAGGTGTAGGTTCACTATTCTCTGACCTCATCTCCCCAATGGGCTGAGATTATCATGTCAGATGAGGCAGTGATGACAGTGTCTGCTTAGGGAATTAAGATCATTTTGGCAAAAACAATTGTTCCCATCAGTAACCACAAGAAACTTAACTGCGTAATGAGCATCAGCAGAGGGACAGGCTGGAAGTTTGGAGAAGATGCTTCTGTCCTGGGGTGTCAGGAGACAGAGAGTCAAGAGAGAGGGAGCAGAGAACACTGGAGTTCTGGGGAAAAGGGAACTGAGAGCAAAGCACATGGCTGCTCCTGGACTTCTTGCCTTCCTGAGGAGTCTGTTTAATTTGCCTGATCTTATTTAGAATGTCTGGTGGCACCTCTTAGAAGAGTTGTTACCCTCTTTGAGAATTTGAAGCATTGGTATGACTTGTGCACATTTTTGTGTGTTTAATTGCCAGTTGTTAACTATGAGCCAAATTTTCTGTACTCTAATATTTTTCAATGTTCATGATATCCAAAAATAAGCTAATTTTTGAGTAAAGATATAAAGATTATAAAAGAATGTTAAGATACAAACATATCTTTCAAGTATAATAATTTGTAATTACCTGTATGAACTTAGAGTCTATAATACTGAGCGATCTATCACAGAAATAAAGAACTGAGTATCACACATTCTCACTCATAAGTGGACCTTGAACAATTATCTTAATAC
>NW_007195205.1:0-899 GCF_000164805.1 Carlito syrichta | reverse complement strand
CTGGCGAGTGAGTTGACTGGTCAGCTGACTTTAGACAGCTGGTGAGTGAGTCAACTGGTCAGAAGACTTAACTTGTTGGCCTGCAAGTAAGCCGATGGGTTAGCCAACTTAACTAGTTGTCTGGCAAGTAAGCCGACTGGTCAGCTGACTTAACTTGTCAGTTGGCAAGTGAGCTGACTGGTCAGCTGACTTTAGACAGCTAGTGATTTAGCTGACTGGTCAGAAGACTTAACTAGTAGGCCAGCGAGTTAACCATCAGGTGAGCTGTCTCAACTAGTTGAATGACCTGTTGTCCTGTAAGCGATCTGACAAGTTAGTTGACCTGTTGACTGAAGAGTGAGCCAACGAGTTTGCTGACCAGGTGGTAGGCAAGCGAGCTGAATAGTTAGCTCACCTGATGGAAAGCGAGTGAGCCCACTAGTTAACTGACCAGCTAGCTCAGTTGTTAGCCAACTAGTTAGCTAAGTACCTACGTGATCTGCTAGCTGACTTAACTAGCTAGCTGACTAGCTAGCTGGCTATCTAACTGACATAACTAGGTAGCAAAGAAGCTATCAAGCTGTCTAGGTAGCTGACTTAACTAGCTAGCTAACTGGAGAGGTAGCTGGCTAGTTGACTTAAATATCTAGCTGACTAGCTAGCTGACTAGCTAGCTGATGTAACTAGCTAGCTGACTAGCAACGTGACGTGCTAGCTGACTTAACTAGTTAGCTCAATAGTTAGCTGACTGGCTAGCTGACTTACCTAGCTTGCTGGATAGCTAGCTGACTTAACTAGCTGACTAGTGAGTTTGCTGGCTAGCTGGCTAGCCAGCTGACTTAACTAGCTAGCTACCTGGCTGACTAGCTGGCTATGCCTCCGGCTATCTAGCTAGTGGGCTGGCCAGCTGGCTAGCCAGC
>NW_007195204.1:0-1036 GCF_000164805.1 Carlito syrichta | reverse complement strand
CTAGCTAGCTGACTAGCAACGTGACGTGCTAGCTGACTTAACTAGCTAGCTCAATAGTTAACTGACTTGCTAGCTGACTTACCTAGCTTGCTGGATACCTAACTGACTTAACTAGCTGACTAGTGAGTTTGCTGGCTAGCTGGCTAGCCAGCTGACTTAACTAGCTAGCTACCTGGCTGACTAGCAGGCTATGCCTCCGGCTATCTAGCTAGCGGGCTGGCCAGCTGGCTAGCCAGCTGGCTTAAATAGCCAGCCAGCAGACTGGACAGTTGGATAGCCCACCAGATTAACTAGCCAGCCACCCTCCTGGTCAGCTGGCTAGCCAGCCAGCTTAACTTGCTGGCCACCTACTTGACCAGCCTGCTAACAAGCCAGCTTAACTTGCCAGACACCTAGCTCACCAGCCAGCTAACCAGCTGACTTAACTAGCTGACTTAACTAGGCAGCCCTCCAGCTAGCCTGATGGCTTAACTAGCTAGCCACCTAGCTAGCCAACCAGCTAACCAGTTCACTTAACACACTGACTTAACTAGCTAGCCAGCAGGCTAGCCAGCTGACGTAATTAGCTAACAACCTAGTAAGCCAGATGACTAGCAGCTGACTTAATAAACTTACTTAACCAGCTAACCAGCTGGCTAGCCAGCTAATGTAACTAGCGAGCTACCTAGCTAGCCAGTTGTCTAGCCACCTGAATTAACTAGCTGACTTAACCAGCTAGCCATCTGGCTAGTCACCTGACTCAACTAGCTGACATAATTAGTTAGCCAGCTGGATAGCCAACTGACTTAACTAACTGACATCATTAGCCAGCCAGGCGGCTAGCCAGCTGAATTAACTATTGCCTACGTATCCTCTTGGCTTGCAAGCTGACGTAACTAGCTGAAATAACTACCTAGTCAACTGTCTAGCCATCTGAATTTACTAGTTTTTTAACTAGCTAGTGAGCTGGGCCAGCCCACTGACTTAACGAAGTGACTTAACTATCAGCTGTTTACTTAGCTGACTTCACTAGTTGATTAACGAGCTAGGCATCTGG
>NW_007195203.1:0-562 GCF_000164805.1 Carlito syrichta | reverse complement strand
TTAACTAGCTAGCTGGCTAGCCAGCTTACTTAACTAGCTGAATTACCTAGCTACCCAGATAGCTAGCCAGCTGACTTAATTGCATAGCTAACTAGCTAGCTAGTAGGCTAGTCTGCTGACTTAACTAGCGGACATAATGTAGTAGCCAGCTGGCTAGCCAGCAGACTCAACTAGCTAGCTACCTAGCTAGACAACTGGATATCAGGCTGACTTAACTAGCTGACGTAAATAGCTGGACAGTTGGCTAGGCAGCTGACTTAATTGCCTAGATACCTAACTAGCCAGCTGCCTAGCCATCAGACTTAATTGTCTGACTCAAAGTAGTAGCCAGCTGTCTAGTTAGCAGACCTAAGCAGCTAGCTACCTAGGTAGACAGCTAGCCAGCTATCTAGCTGCGTTAACTATCTAGCTACCTAGCTAGCCAGCTGTCTAGCAAGCTGACTTAACTAGGTGACTTAGCTAGCAGACTGGCTAGCAGACTTACTTAACTGACTAGCTACCTAGCTAGCCAACTGGATAGCCTGCTGACTTAACTATCGAGTTACACACGTTGCTAGCTAGC
>NW_007195202.1:0-506 GCF_000164805.1 Carlito syrichta | reverse complement strand
CTAGTCTGCTGACTTAACTAGCGGACATAATGTAGTAGCCAGCTGGCTAGCCAGCAGACTCAACTAGCTAGCTACCTAGCTAGACAACTGGATATCAGGCTGACTTAACTAGCTGACGTAAATAGCTGGACAGTTGGCTAGGCAGCTGACTTAATTGCCTAGATACCTAACTAGCCAGCTGCCTAGCCATCAGACTTAATTGTCTGACTCAAAGTAGTAGCCAGCTGTCTAGTTAGCAGACCTAAGCAGCTAGCTACCTAGGTAGACAGCTAGCCAGCTATCTAGCTGCGTTAACTATCTAGCTACCTAGCTAGCCAGCTGTCTAGCAAGCTGACTTAACTAGGTGACTTAGCTAGCAGACTGGCTAGCAGACTTACTTAACTGACTAGCTACCTAGCTAGCCAACTGGATAGCCTGCTGACTTAACTATCGAGTTACACACGTTGCTAGCTAGCGGGCTTGCCACCTGGCTAGCCAGATGGCTTAAATAGCCAGCCAACTGTCTG
>NW_007195201.1:0-860 GCF_000164805.1 Carlito syrichta | reverse complement strand
GTACACCTAACCCTTAACTGTACCCCACAAAACCATAATAAAAAATATTGATTTTGAAAAAAAAGAAAAGATTGCATGTATTTCTGTGTGGTTATTGGTCATTTACATGTCTACATTTTAGAGTAACCAGTTTATTTTATTATTTATTTATTTATCAGCTTTTGAATTTTTTATTTTAAAATCGTGGAGTACAATTCAGGGTTAGGTATACAAATATTCGTTATGCAGGTACCCTTGTTGATGAAGTGTGCCCCCCTTCCCCAAGCAGACTCCTATTACTGCCAATCCTACCTCCCAGTCCCCCACCCACTGCAGTTTTCCCGCTACTGTCAATCCTTTTCTATAGTATTACGATAGTTGTTAAAGGTCCACTTATGAGTGAGAACATGTGATACTCAGTTCTTTGTTTCTGTGAAAGATCACTCAGTATTATAGACTCTAAGTCCATCCAGGTTGCTGTGGAGTTCATGATTTTGTTCTTTATGGTTGCATAATATTCCATTGTGTATATGTATCACATTTTAAAAATCCAGTCCTCTTTTGATGGGTAGCACGATTGGTTCCATGTTCTTGCTGTTGTGAACAAGGCTGCGATAAATATACATGTGCAGGTATCTTTTTTATAGAGTGATTTGAGTTCTTCCAGGTAAATCCCCAGTAGGGGGATTGCGGGGTCATACGGAAGGTCAATTTTTAGAACTTTTAGAAATCACCACACTGATTTCCACAGAGGTTATACTAGTTTACACTCCCACCAACAGTGTAGCAGTGTTCCGTTTTTGCCACATTTTCTCCAGCATCTGTTATTTTTTGAGTTATAGATGATGACCACTCTGACTGGAATTAGGTGGTATTTTGGG
>NW_007195200.1:0-769 GCF_000164805.1 Carlito syrichta | reverse complement strand
ATCAATTCATAATACTATTTTAATGAAATTATTCTACGAACTGACTATAGGAGCCATGATACTGGATTAAAAATTTCCCTGAAAGTAGATTCTGAAATCTGACAACGCTTTAAACAAGTCACAACTCAGAAAATGAGTTAAATATGTATATATTAAACTTTAAATATTTAACTCATTGGAATGCAACTTAACTCACTAGGAGTAAATCTTTTGTTTTTTATTTAGTATTTTCTGTAAGATAAATCTGTTTATGAGGCATTACATCTTCTGAATGAATGTTGCCTCAGGATCAACCTTTAATTGATAAACTCTCTCTGTTTTGGCTTTAGAACCTGGTCCTGGAACTAGAACATAATTCCCAAAAGGACTATTTTCTTTTCATAACTAGAATTAAACGGTAATCCCTTAAATGAGATGTTTGTAATTTAATAGCTTCAACAAGAACTGAGTTTTGGCTTTAATTTTTCAAATATTTAAGCATGTTTTTCATTTCATATTTGGATTTTTAAATGATGCAAGCTACTATTTCAAAGCTATTGTACTTTGTGTGTGTGTGTGTGTGTGTGTGTGCGCGCGCGTGTGCACACGTGCGTGTGTTGTGTGTGTGTGCTTCATGGAACCATTCATTCTGTTGAGTAAATCAATGTTTGCTACATTCTCTGAGATAGGAATAGATTTTTTTTTTTTGAGTTGGAGTCTCACTCTGTCGCCCAGACTGGAGTGCAGGGGCCGCTCCCGGCCACCGCAGCCTCGACCTGCTGGGCTCGAG
>NW_007195199.1:0-503 GCF_000164805.1 Carlito syrichta | reverse complement strand
CTCTCACCCCGGGACAATGGGTTTTCCTCTCAGACCCAGAAACCAAAACTCGCTTACAACTGAGATGGCAAGGACCCTTCCAAATAGTCCTCTCCACCCCCACGGCAGCCAGGCTGCTCATAGGACAGCTCAGTCCCTGGATTTACACTTCTCACCTCAAACCAGCTAAACCGCCTCCCTCTGCCCCTTCCCCCACAGAGCCACTGACCTATTCTTGTTCCACAATTCCAGGCCAGCCTCTCAGACTTCGAGTATACCGTGTTGCTCGGTCCCCCTCCCTGCCCGTCATCCAGGAAAATCCCACATAATCACAAGACGCGAAGGTTGCCGCCTGCACTCAACAACTACCCGCCTCCATATAGTTGTCAATTTCGTTCTTCCCTTACTAATAGTACTGTCTTTCCTTCTACTCCTTCTTTTCCTCCTACTTTCACATTGCTGTACATAGTGCTGCTCCTTGGCGTGGGTTGCTCAATCCCCTCCTCTGCTCACTATCAATAAGA
>NW_007195198.1:0-364 GCF_000164805.1 Carlito syrichta | reverse complement strand
TTTATTCTTTTCCCTGTAGTCTTGTGAAGAACATTGTTCTTTTTTCCTTTTCTTCTGTGTTTAGTACTTTCTTAAGTGTTTCATATAGAGGTGGTTTGGTGCCAGCATAAGTTCTTAGGGATTGGATATCTGGGAAAGATTTTTAATTCTCCTTCGCTGATGAAGCTTAGCTTGGCCAGGTAGGTTATTCTTGGTTGAAATTGTTTATCTTTTAGGACTTTGAAGATAAGGCTCCAAGCTCTCTTAGCCTGCAGAGTTTCTGTAGATAAATCTGCTGCTATTCTGATTGGTCTTCCATGGTAGTTGATCTGGCCTTTTTCTCTTGCTGCTTTTAGGATTTTTTCTTTTATGCCTACTTTGTTTA
>NW_007195197.1:0-678 GCF_000164805.1 Carlito syrichta | reverse complement strand
AAATAAAATATTTTTTCTCTCAGAAAAATAAAATAAATAAAATATTTTTTTCTCTCAGAAAAAAAAAATACAATAAACCTGACTTCTGAGCTCGTATCGAACCCAGTGGTGGTGACGCGCGCCCGTCATCCTGGCTGCCCGGGAGGCCAGGGCAGCAGGATCGCTGGAGGCCCCAAGTTCGAGACCAGCCTGGACAGCATAGCAAGACCCCACTCCCCCGTCTCATAAACCACAAGCGGCCGGCGTCGGCTGGACGTGGTGGCGCGCACCTGTCGTCCCCGCGACTTGGGAGGCCGAAGCGGGAGGGCCGATCGCTGGAGCCCAGGAGGTCGAGGCCATGGCGAGCCAACCTCGGGCCGCGACCCTGCAGCTGGGCCCACACAGCAAGATCCCGTCTCCCAAAAAAAAAAAAAAATTAAACATAAAAAAAAAAATAACATTTTATCCCCATAAAAAAGCCCAACCTCCTTTTTCATTTTTATGATTCTTATTTTTTTTTAACCCGGGGTCACTCACCGGAACCGGGTTTCTGGGTCGGTTCTGCAAACAAGGACGGAAAAGAAAAGCCATCAGCATCCCAGCGGCCGGAAGGAAAAACCACGAACTTGCCCCAAAATGAATAGAAATTAATAAGAGGGCGCCAAGGTTGGCGCGATCGCGGGAAACTCGGTTCCGCCG
>NW_007195196.1:0-723 GCF_000164805.1 Carlito syrichta | reverse complement strand
GAAGGTAAAATAAATAAATACATATATGCCTGCCTATATGCATGCATATATTCATATATACATACTTTTGGTCCCCAGACATTTGCAAACAGGAAGCACATGGAGAAAATTAAAAATCACAACTTTTTACCTTTTATTAAAAAGTAGTGGTAATTCAGATGACAGAACTCCCAAATTAAGGTGAACCCCAAATTTATGAAGTCATTTTGTAGCAGAAGTAGAATGGAGGTCTAATCAAGTAAGTCCCAACATTTGCTATAATGGAGTTTTAAATTATTATACATTAGTAAGTCCTTTGTGCTTCTCTTTACCCTACTCCTTTTGAACAAGAATGTCTATAGAGTTTATTCTTTTTCATGTTGAGTGTACATGGAGAAAAAAAATCTCTAGAACAGATCTTCACAGTTCTCCAGATTGAGAAAATTAGGACTCAAAAAGCTAAATTTGAGGAATTATAGCTGATATGTCTTGCCCATACAAGTACCTGAAATATTTCTTTTCTTTTTTTTTTTTTTTTTTTTTTTTGAGTTGGTGTCTCACTCTGTCACCCAGACTGGAGTGCAGTGGCGGCTCCCGGCCACCGCAGCCTCGACCCGCTGGGCTCTCGCAATCCTTCCGCCTCAGCCTTCTAAGTAGCTGGAACTACAGGCGCGTGCTACCACACCCGGCTAATTTTTGATTTATTGTAGAGATGAGGTCTCGCCAAGTTGCCCAGGTGGGTCT
>NW_007195195.1:0-2563 GCF_000164805.1 Carlito syrichta | reverse complement strand
TCAATGGATTACTGGCCATGTTGGAGACAAAGAATAACTGGAGTACTGGAGAGTGAGTGAGAAAGAGAGGAGGTGGTAGCTGGAGAGTGGGATACTTGGCGCTGAGATTATGGAAGAGATGCAACTGTTGGAAATGACAGCACCTAGGGTAGAACCATGTGAGTAGACAGTGGTAGGTAGGAGAACAACAACACAGGAGAAAAGGTCAAGGAACTGAGAGGCTAAGGTAGAAGTAAAACCATCTATATGGGTATCGATTTCACCAATAATTATGACAGAGTCATGTTAGAGAGAGGGCCCATGGATCACAGGTTAAAATCTTTAATAATTGAAGATAAGTGGCACAGGGAGAAGTAGATGATTGAAGTCAGGAGGGGTCGTCCATGTTCTGAAACATGAATGTTAAAGTTGGGGGCATTTAGAGAGGAGAGAGGGAGAACGGTCTGGAAGCATCTCTGGGGAAGAGGCAGCCTACATCCACCACTCCAGATCGAGTCATTCGAGATATATGAGAGAAAAATGAACTATGATGTAAAAAGGCTGAAGGAAAGACAACGTTTCGGGGGAGAGCTGTGTTCTGGTTACAGCAAGAAGTTGACAGGAACAACCAAGCAAGAGGTTGAGAATAAAGGGTATTTAGCTAATGACCAATGGGTAGTCTTCAGAAGAGGAGCAGGGGATGGGTCCTGGTAGCTGAGTTGTGTAGAGCTGAGTCCGAGTGATGAGAAAGGACCGAGGAGTTTGTGTTGAAGGGTGAGATGGGAGTGGTTCTGTTGGTCTACGAGGCCGATTACGGTGATGGAGTGTTGACTGGAGAGGGGGCCGTTGTAAGGGTCTCTCCAGGAGAACACAGATCTCTGCAGATCTTCCACTCTTCTGTGATAGAGGTGTGGATGAAACAGGTAGGGAAACATGTGGACCACTGCCCTGTGTCAACTCTGTCTGGGGAAACATGGACACCGGGTAGGGGCAACATTAGCTGGAGCCTACAGAGCCCTGGGACTCCTCTTCTCCAGTGGTAGGGGCAGGGTTTAAGAGCTGGAATAATACTGGTAGGGTTCAGGAAATCCATCCCTTCCATCCTCAACCCAGGAGTGTAACTTGGGGACTTCTTCTTGGAAAAAAAATTAAATACTCAATAAGAAGCTTAGAATTGTGTCTCTCCTTTGTTTCAGTCATTCCTCTTCCAGGAAATTACGGTAAAGACATACTCAACGATGTGCGCAAAGATACACTATAAAATGCACACCATGATTTTATTAATATACCAAATGAAAAATAAACAATAAGGGACTCATCCAATAAATTATGAACATCTGTACTTTGAAATAACATAAAGATCATTAAGAATTACATTTATGGGGGTTTAGGCGAGGGACATTACCGGGAAGTTACAGGCGGGAGGACTGTTCCCCGTCCCGGCACCTGACAGGTCACCAACATGTCGGACAAAAGTGAACTAAAGGCAGAGTTGGAACGTAAGAAACAGCGGTTGGCCCAAATCAGAGAGGAAAAGAAGAGAAAAGAAGAAGAAAGGAAAAAAAAAGAAACTGATCAGAAGAAGGAAGCTGTTGCTCCTGTACAAGAAGAATCAGATCTTGAAAAAAAAAGAAGAGAAGCCGAAGCACTGCTTCAAAGCATGGGTCTAACTCCAGAATCCCCCACTGTCCCTCCTCCTATGTCTCCATCCTCCAAATCTGTGAGCACTCCAAGTGAAGCTGGAAGCCAAGACTCTGGAGATGGCACCGTGGGATCTAGACGAGGACCTATTAAACTTGGAATGGCTAAAATTACACAAGTTGATTTTCCTCCTCGAGAAATTGTCACATATACAAAGGAAACTCAGACTCCAGTTATGGCTCAACCAAAAGAAGATGAAGAGGAAGAGGATGACGTAGTGGCTCCTAAACCACCTACTGAACCTGAAGAAGAGAAAACTTTAAAGAAAGATGAGGAAAATGATAGTAAAGCTCCTCCTCATGAGCTGACTGAGGAAGAAAAGCAGCAAATCTTGCACTCTGAGGAATTTTTAAGTTTCTTTGATCATTCTACAAGAATTGTAGAAAGAGCTCTTTCTGAGCAGATTAACATCTTCTTTGACTACAGTGGGAGAGATTTGGAAGACAAAGAAGGAGAGATTCAAGCAGGTGCTAAACTATCATTAAATCGACAATTTTTTGACGAACGTTGGTCAAAGCATCGGGTTGTTAGTTGTTTGGATTGGTCATCTCAGTATCCAGAGTTACTCGTGGCTTCCTATAACAACAATGAAGATGCTCCTCATGAGCCTGATGGTGTGGCCCTTGTATGGAACATGAAATACAAAAAAACTACCCCAGAGTATGTGTTTCACTGCCAGTCAGCTGTGATGTCTGCTACGTTTGCAAAATTTCATCCAAATTCAAAACAAAAACCACATGATCATATCACTAGATGCAGAAAAAGCTTTTGATAAAATCCAGCACCCCTTCTGATAAAACCCTTGACATCTAGGCATACGGGAACATACCTCAAATAGTAAAAGCCATCTACGAGAAACCCACAGCCAGCATACTCCTAATGG
>NW_007195194.1:0-717 GCF_000164805.1 Carlito syrichta | reverse complement strand
GATAAAAACCCTTGACATCTAGGCATACGGGGAACATACCTCAAAATAGTAAAAGCCATCTACGAGAAACCCACAGCCAGCATACTCCTAAATGGACAAAAATTGGAACCAATTCCCCTGAAAACTGGAACTAGACAAGGATGCCCACTCTCTCCCCTCCTGTTCAACATAGTATTGGAAGTCCTGGCTAGAGCAATCAGAGAAGAGGAAGCAGTCAGAAGTATTCAAATAGGAAAAGAGGAAGTCAAGTTATTTCTCTATGCAGATGATATGATGATGTACCTTGAAAACCCAAGAGAATCTGTCAAAGGCCTCCTTACATTGATAAAAACCTTTGGCAAAGTCTCAGGATACAAAATAAATGTACAAAAGACAATCGCATTTCTCTACAGCAATAATAAACAAACAGAAACCCAAATAAAAAACACAATTTCATTCACAATAGCCACAAAATAAATTAAATACCGTGGCATCTTCCTAACCAGAGACGTGAAAGACCTTTATAATGAAAATTACAAAACACTGCTCAAAGAAATCAAAGCTGACACGAACAAGTGGAAAAATACCCCATGCTCATGGGTCGGAAGAATCAACATTGTGAAGATGTCCATCTTACCTAAGGCAATTTACAAATTCAATGCAATACCCATTAAATTACTAACAACATTCTTCTCAGACCTAGAAAAAACAACACAGGAATTCATATGGAAACACAAA
>NW_007195193.1:0-821 GCF_000164805.1 Carlito syrichta | reverse complement strand
AAAACCCTTGACATCTAGGCATACGGGGAACATACCTCAAAATAGTAAAAGCCATCTACGAGAAACCCACAGCCAGCATACTCCTAAATGGACAAAAATTGGAACCAATTCCCCTGAAAACTGGAACTAGACAAGGATGCCCACTCTCTCCCCTCCTGTTCAACATAGTATTGGAAGTCCTGGCTAAAGCAATCAGAGAAGAGGAGGCAATCAGAGGTATTCAAATAGGAAAAGAGGAAGTCAAGTTATCTCTCTATGCAGATGACATGATGGTGTACCTTGAAAACCCAAGAGAATCTGTCAAAGGCCTCCTTACATTGATAAAAGCCTTTGGCAAAGTCTCAGGATACAAAATAAATGTACAAAAGACAATCGCATTTCTCTACACCAATAATAAACAAACAGAAACCCAAATAAAAAACACAGTTCCATTCACAATAGCCACAAAAAAAATGAAATACCTTGGCATCTTCCTAACCAGAGACGTGAAAGACCTTTACAATGAAAATTACAAAACACTGCTCAAAGAAATCAAAGCCGACATGAACAAGTGGAAAAATATCCCATGCTCATGGATCGGAAGAATCAACATTGTGAAGATGTCCATCTTACCTAAGGCAATCTACAAATTCAATGCAATACCCATTAAATTACCAACAACATTCTTCTCAGACCTAGAAAAAACAACACAGGAATTCATATGGAAACACAAACGTCCAAGAATAGCCAGAACAATCCTCAGCAAAAAAAACAAAGCAGGTGGTATCACAATACCAGATTTCAACTTTACTATAAAGCTACAATCATCAAAAACAGCTTGG
>NW_007195192.1:0-576 GCF_000164805.1 Carlito syrichta | reverse complement strand
AGAAAAATGGTGAAGCAGGCTAATTTTTTGGAGAAAAAAATTGCTATACGATAAGTTGATAAGTTGATCTCAGCAATTCTAGCTTTCCAATTATTTAAATTATTTAAGGCAATTATTTAAGGCAGGAATCCAATTATTTAAGGCAAGAATCCCAATTTGTATGTAAAATCCTGCAATCTTTCATGTTGGAAAAATATTATGATTTTCTTAAAACACTCTATGTGGTGTAAATAAAACATTTTTGTGGTCCAGATATGGTGGTCAGGCTACTACTTGACGATCTTAGTTTGGGGCATATACTAAGTGCTCAATTATGATCAGTGGAGGGGAGAAGGTGGCCTGGAACAGTCAGGGGCTTGAGGGGTAGTGGAGGGAGAGTATCATCGTGAGAGTGTGCTTGGTTTCTGCCAGTGCCTGCTTCTCCCCTGATGCAGGTAGCAACCAGCCTCATTGTTGGGATGCTCGAAATGTGGGTAGCAGGGTGGGTGTCTGAATCCTTGTCTCACCTCTGGGATTGGAGGGTAGGAAGGGCTTCTGTCCATGTGCCAGTGCCCTTCATCTTTCCCCCTCACTGAA
>NW_007195191.1:0-310 GCF_000164805.1 Carlito syrichta | reverse complement strand
CTCCAACCTGGGCGACAGAGTGAGACTCCAACTAAAAAAAAAAAATATTACAAATTTAAATTTGTGGATTTTTTTTCTTTGAAAGTATAGTCCTAGATTAGATTTTTATATTATTGACCTTATTTGAAAATTTAGTCTGAACAGTCAAGATACAGTACTTTTGATTCATTTTGAGTTTACTCTAGAATAATTGTTTCAAGATTTTTTTTTTTGAGTTGGAGTCGCACTCTGTTGCCCAGACTGGAGTGCAGGGGCCGCTCCCGGCCACCGCAGCCTCGACCTGCTGGGCTCTGGAGATCCTTCCGCCTCA
>NW_007195190.1:0-1316 GCF_000164805.1 Carlito syrichta | reverse complement strand
CATATCAATAAGGGTACCTGATCTCAAACCAGGTGAAGTGGGGACCAAAGGGAGGCCCAATGACCACTTGTATAACTAATCCTGATATGTACCCCACATCTTTAAAATAAAATAAAAATAAAACAAAAAAATCTTTGTAGAGATCAAATATTAACCTACTTCTCTTAAGGCTCTATTTACCTTGAAATACTAGATTTTGAGAACTTTATTTTCCAACAAACTAATTATTGAAAATTACCATTTCTCAAAATTTTCTTCATTTTTTTCTCAGATTCCCTAATAGATCCATCTTTCACTGGAATCACCACTCTGTCTCCAACTGGTCCACATTCACCTCCCATAAATCCACCAACAGAGGCTCCACTCTACGCTATCCATCACTGGAACTCCAAGGTCCAAGTCAAGGATGCTAACTATAGACACTCTGAAGACTTCTAACACCAATCTTTAGAATATTAGATTTATTCTGAGTTCCTTGTGGAGGAAAAGACAGTGCCATCTCATACAATTCTGAATGACATTTTGTCACCCAGTCCCCAAAAAGTTATAGTTACACCTCAAGTCTCAAAAAGTCTCTCTTACATAATTCTGCGAATTTGTGATTCCTCTTTTCTACGAAGCTCAAACCCATCCCCACAGGTTGAAATAGGAAAAGACACTACATCACATACCCCAATTATTTCATTCAAATCCCTATGCCCTTTGTTTAAAAAAAAAAATCTGTCAAACATGTGAATGAATATAAGATATGAAGAACGTGGTAAATAGAAGAGGTAAGCCCTGTTACAAAGATGTGCCCTGTTATGTAGTACAGTTTAAAGCCTGGTTTTAGACAAGTAAAAACTATTTCAATAAATAATAAATTAAAAATTAAAGATTGAGAAGAATCTCTGGATGCAAAGAGATAGTTGATCAATTAGCTTCTAGAATCTCATATTTGTGAATTAGTCTACTTCTGCTTTTATCAGTGTGCCCATCACCACATTAGTTTCTAGGTATATAAACTTCTCATTCAAATCCTTTGGTCCACATGTGGAAAACTCCTTCAGTGTCAGTCTAGTCCTCACAAGCAGATGGATAGACAAGATTAGATATGCAAGAGATTCCTTTAGGGCAATGTGAGTGAGAAAAAAATGGGAAGGAAATTGAAGGAGGTTAGGAGAGCCTCAGACCATGGAACAGGTCTGACTCCTTTGAAGGAGAGCAGAAAGGAAAGGAGTTCGGGATGGACGGAGGAACTGAGGGAGGGAGAGAGGGGAAGGAACGAAGGAAGGAAGGAAGGAAGGAAGGAAGGAAGGAAGGAAGGAAGGAAGGAA
>NW_007195189.1:0-1082 GCF_000164805.1 Carlito syrichta | reverse complement strand
CATGCTAAAATTTTCAACAAGATCCTAGCAAACCGGATTCAGCAATACATCTCAAAAATCATCCATCATGACCAAGTAGGCTTCATTCCTAGCATGCAAGGCTGGTTCAATATTCGTAAAACCATAAATGTAATTAAATACATCAACAGATGTCAAAACAAAAACCACATGATCATATCACTAGATGCAGAAAAAGCTTTTGATAAAATCCAGCACCCCTTCTTGATAAAAACCCTTGAACATCTAGGCATACGGGGAACATACCTCAAAATAGTAAAAGCCATCTACGAGAAACCCACAGCCAGCATACTCCTAAATGGACAAAAATTGGAACCAATTCCCCTGAAAACTGGAACTAGACAAGGATGCCCACTCTCTCCCCTCCTGTTCAACATAGTATTGGAAGTCCTGGCTAAAGCAATCAGAGAAGAGGAGGCAATCAGAGGTATTCAAATAGGAAAAGAGGAAGTCAAGTTATCTCTCTATGCAGATGATATGATGGTGTACCTTGAAAACCCAAGAGAATCTGTCAAAGGTCTCCTTACATTGATAAAAGCCTTTGGCAAAGTCTCAGGATACAAAATAAATGTACAAAAGACAATCGCATTTCTCTACACCAATAATAAACAAACAGAAACCCAAATAAAAAACACAGTTCCATTCACAATAGCCACAAAAAAAATGAAATACCTTGGCATCTTCCTAACCAGAGACGTGAAAGACCTTTACAATGAAAATTACAAAACACTGCTCAAAGAAATCAAAGCCGACATGAACAAGTGGAAAAAATATCCCATGCTCATGGATCGGAAGAATCAACATTGTGAAGATGTCCATCTTACCTAAGGCAATCTACAAATTCAATGCAATACCCATTAAATTACCAACAACATTCTTCTCAGACCTAGAAAAAACAACACAGGAATTCATATGGAAACATATACATCCAAGAATAGCCAGAACAATCCTCAGCAAAAAAAACAAAGCAGGTGGTAGTCACAATACCAGATTTACAACTTTACTATAAAGCTACAATCATCAAACAGAATTGGTATTTGTTACAGGAACAGGCATATTGATCA
>NW_007195188.1:0-1118 GCF_000164805.1 Carlito syrichta | reverse complement strand
TCTTCTTTTGGTTTGGGGGTTGGTTCGTGTATATTTTATTCTTTTCCCTGTACTCTTGTGAAGAACGTTGTTTTTTATTTCCTTTTCTTCTGTGTTTAGTACTTTCTTAAGTGTTTCATGTAGAGATGGTTTGGGGGCAGCAAAAGTTCTTAGGGATTGGATATCTGGGAAAGATTTTAATTCTCCCTCACTGATGAAGCTTAGCTTGGCTGGGTAGGTTATTCTTGGTTGAAATTGTTTATCCTTTAGGACTTTGAAGATAGGGCTCCAAGCTCTCCTAGCCTGCAGGCTTTCTGCAGATAAATCTGCTGCTATTCTGATTGGTCTTCCATGGTAGGTGATCTGGCCTTTTTCTCTTGCTGCCTTTAGGATTTTTTCTTTTGTGCCAACTTTATTTAGGTGAATTATTATGTGTCTAGGAGTTGGTCTTCTCATTTGTTGTCTTGCAGGGGTTCTCTGAATCTCTTGTGTTTGAATTTTTGCATCACTGATTAGATAAGGGAAGTTTTCTTGAATGATCTCATGGAAAGTTTGTTCCAATGTGGTCTCTGTTTCTCTTTCTGCCTCAGGCAGTCCGATTATTTTTAGGTTAGGTCTCTTGAGGTAGTCACTCATCTCTTGAAGGTTTTGTTCTGTCTTTTTGAGCTTATTTTCTGTGTTTTTAAGAGTTTGGGCTATTTCTATATTTTGATCCTCAAGCTTTGAGATTCTTTCTTCTGCTTGGGTAATTCTACATTCCATGCTTATCAATTTGTTATTTATTTCATTCACAGTATTCTTTATTACTGTTAACTCAGATATCAGCTCCTTCCTAGTTTCTTCTTGTGTCTCCTCAATTCTTTTTAATCTCTCCATTATTGTTTTGATATCTACATTTGCAGTTTGAGACCCTTCATTCCGGGGACTTTTCATTGTTTGCATTCCAAAGGCAGTTTTCTCAGTGTCTGCTCTCTCAGGCGTGTGGGAGAGACTCATACTCTTCTTTTGGTTTTTCTTCATTTCTGTAGATTTTTTCTCCCTCTTCCCCTTTCCCTCCCCCTCTACAATTTTGTTTTTGAGGGAAAGTGGGGTTGCTTTTATTTCTCTTCTGCAATGACCTGATCTTCCTTATGAGGGTC
>NW_007195187.1:0-1342 GCF_000164805.1 Carlito syrichta | reverse complement strand
CATTCCATGCTTATCAATTTGTTATTTATTTCATTCACAGTATTCTTTATTACTGTTATCTCAGATATCAGCTCCTTCCTAGTTTCTTCTTGTGTCTCCTCAATTCTTTTTAGTCTCTCCATTATTGTTTTGATATCTGCATTTGCATTTTGAGACCCTTCATACTGGGGACTTTTCATTGTTTGTATTCCAAAGTCAATTTTCTCAGTGTCTGCTCTCCCAGGCGTCTGGGAGAGACCCATACTCTTCTTTTGGTTTTTCTTCATTTCTGTAGATTTTTCTCCCTTTACCCCTTTCCCTCCCCCTCTTCAATTCTGTTTTTGAGGGAGGGTGGGGTTGCTTTTATTTCTCTTCTGCAATGACCTGTTCTTCCTTATGAGGGTCTTCTGGTTTTGTTCACTTTTCCCTCTGTTTTACAGTCTGTCTATTCAGCAGTTTGCAGTCTTGGTCCGTTCAGAGAATCTCACAAGTTCACCTATGCCGTCGCCATCTTGCCCCGTCCGCCTTTCCATTTTCTTGATGTGTATTCATAGAGATAGAAATACCCCTCTTAGAACAGCTCTTATGACTTCCCAGAGGATTTGGTAGGATGTTTCTTCGCTTTTATTTGTTTTCAGGAATCTTTTAATTTCTGTTTTGATTTCTGTGTTGACCTATTAGGTGTTCAGCATCATGCTATTTAGTGTCCATGTCTTAGGTTTGGGGAGAATTTGTTGATGTCTATATTTATTTTTATTCTACTGTAATCTGAGAAGGTGCATGGCAGTATTTTGACCTTATAAAATTTGTTTATGCTTTATTTATGGCCAAGGATGTGATCAATCTTGGAGTATGGTCCATGTGATGATGAGTAGAATATATATTCTGTGGGTTTTGGTTGGAGTATTCTATAGCCCTCTAGTAAGTCCACTTGGTTGAATGTCAAGTTGAGGTTCCAGATATCTTTGTTGATTTTTTGCCTCAATGATCTGACTAGGCTTTTTAGTAGGGAATTTAAGTCTCCAGCAATAATAGTGTTAAAGTCCAGAGTTGATATCTTTTTTAGTTTACTTAGCACTGTCTTTATAAAAGCTAGTGCCCCTTTTTTGGGTGATATATGTTCAAGATGGATATTTCTTGTTGATAGATTGAACCTTTTATTATTATGTAGTGTCCTTCTGTATCTTTTAAAATTTTTGATAGTTCAAAGGTTGTTTTGTCTGATATTAAAATCATAACCCCTGCCTTCTTTGTGATCCATTCATCTGAAAACTCATTTTCTATCCTCTAACTTTGAGTCTGGGTGCATCCCTTGTGGTGAGATGAGTTTCCTGGATGCAGCAAATTATTGGGTCATAGTTTT
>NW_007195186.1:0-369 GCF_000164805.1 Carlito syrichta | reverse complement strand
CCGAGGTGAGTGGATTGCCTGAGCCCGCGGGTTCAAGACCTGACCGGGCAACTTGGTGAGAACTCATCTCTACAATAAATCAAAAATTAGCCGGGCATGGTAGTGGGTGCCTGTAGTTCCAGCTACTTGGAAGGCTAGACCGAAGGATTGCCGGAGCCCAGCAGGTAGAGGTTGCAGTGTCCGGGAGCGTGCCACTGCACTTCCAGTCTGGGTGACAAAGTGAGACTCCAACTCAAAAAAAGAAAAAAAAAAGAAAGAAAAGAAAATTAACAAAATGTTCACAAGTGAAGTTTGACTTTAGTTGTTTTTTTCTTTTCTTTTTTTTGAGTTGGAGTCTCACTCTTGTTGTGGGAGTGCAGTGGCATGCTC
>NW_007195185.1:0-876 GCF_000164805.1 Carlito syrichta | reverse complement strand
TCCAAACATAAGAAAAAACTTCAAAAATTGAAGGATGGTTCCCAAACTTCATGTCAGAATCTTATCAAAAATGCCTTTAAGGTCTTGTAGACCTTAAAGGTCTTGTTAAAGACCTTAATTATTGAGTGAAAGACTTGATAACTAAAAATAAATCACACCAGACACCAACTACTGGCAGCAGCCCTTTGACAGAGCTCCAACGGCTCTAAGAAACCTTCCAAACCCCAACAAACCACAAACTCCAGTCCACCACCAAGACCATGCTATAAGTGTGGCCAGCCAGGGCATGCCCAAATCCTAGGCTGTCCCCAACCCAAGTTCTATTTATGGAAAAAAGGGCACTGGAAGTCAGATTGTGACCAGCGAGACTGCCTCCCGTGTGGTCACTTCGAACACTACCAGGTTTCCTCATCCACAGCCAGGACTGGATGAATTCCTTGGTTCGGCTACTGAAGACGGACAGGGCCCAGGGTCTGCTGCCCCTACCGCCCTCGCCATCAGTGCCATCACAGAACCTAGTGTAATACTGTCCGTATCCAGTAAGCCTGTTTCTTTCTTATTGGACACAGGGCTTTGTATTACCAGAATATGCAGGACCCTTCCTTAACTCCTCAATCTCTATTGTTAGAGTAGCTGGACTATCTTTCACTTCTAAAATGACCAAGCCATTACTTTACACTCTATTCAATATACCTTTCACACATTCCTTTTTAGTAATTCCACAGTGTCCTACACCCATACTAGGAAGGAATATCCTAACAAAATTTCAGGCTTCCATACAATTTTTTTTTTTTTTTGAGTTGGAGTCTCACTCTGTCGCCCAGACTGGAGGGCATTGGCCGCTCCCGGCCGCCGCAGCCTCGACCTGCTGGGCTC
>NW_007195184.1:0-894 GCF_000164805.1 Carlito syrichta | reverse complement strand
GTTTCCATGTAATAGGCAATCAGATTTAGGTTTTAGGTTAAAATGTTATTGAATTAAGTTTTATAGAACATAGAGTAAGTTCATAATTTTTATACTTATTAGTACTAATGATAAGGTTTGTAATAGATTATAGTAGGATAATAGTTGTATTAGAATTTGGACATGATATTATAAGATAAGTAATTAATAAAGTATAAAAGACAATAGTTTAGATATTTGAGATTTATAGAAGTTGTGATAAAATTTTAGGTTAAGGATAAGTTCATAGGTAATTAATATACAATCATAGGGCAGTATAGAAATGTAGTAGGTTATAAGAATTATAAAAATAAATAGTATAAAATGAAGGTAATAAAATTAAGTCATTTAAGTAAACTTATAGATTATAGTATAGTGTTAAGTTAATAATATTAATCGTCAAAAATATTAAAAGTTAGTAAAATTGGATTGAACTTAGAGTTAACTTGGAAAGTTTTTTAATCAGGGTTTAGAACTTAGAGTATAATATGAATGATTTATTGAACATTGTGGAAAACATTTTGAACAATCTGTATTGAAATTGTGCACCTGTGATTCATACATCATGGAATTGTAATTGTTCACTGGGAACCTGAAAGTCTTGTGATGGTACATGATTTGTAAAGCGCGTTACACATCAATGAATTTGTATGCCCCCAGCAAGTAATTGTCACACTGCTGGAGATTATAGAAAATGGTATATAAGTTGGAAAAAGTTTGAATAAAATTGGCTTCAGTCTTGGCCAGACTGTTCCCAGAAGAGCTGCCTCCGTGTGGTTTCTTCTCTCCGTTCTGATTCACCGGTGCGGTCCTAACCCCCCCCCCGGTCAGTGCAGGTCACCGACACTCAGGGATATTTTCATTATTCTGCAGTTC
>NW_007195183.1:0-1876 GCF_000164805.1 Carlito syrichta | reverse complement strand
CCTAGTGTGAATGGCCGCTGCCTCTCCTAGGTCACAGTAAACACACAGCCTGCTATGAGTTTGGATTGAGAATGGCATCGTCTTATCAGTGCCCAGGTCTAGGAAGATACTTGAGACATTTCCTGATGCTATTCCTTCTCACAGTTTCCTCACCACTCCACAAGTTAAATCCAGAGACCAGGAGCGTCAAAGAGCTCTGTTATTGCCTGGTCAGACTGGTTCCCCATTGGAAAGGTGGATCACACAGGGACACTCACTCCCATTCTCCTGCACTGGGGACTTATTCACAGTTTTAGCTGAACCCTGCCATGCAGTCTGCCTCCCCATGTTCTCTTTCTCAGAGGTTTTCTTTCACATTTCTTTTGAAATTTCATGTTCTTTCTTGGATGAAAATTTACACTTTAAATCTTTACACACTGATTTGCCTCTGTCAGGTGAATGACGTATAGCACTAGGGTGCTATATTCTCTCATTTGGATAACAGAGCTTTCTTTCTTTCTTTCTTTCTTTCTTTCTTTCTTTCTTTCTTTCTTTCTTTCTTTCTTTCTTTCTTTCTGTTTATAGCAACTTTATTCATAATTGCCAAAACTTAGAGGCAACAAAGATAATCTTCAGTGGGTAAATGGATAAATGAACTGAAGTATATTGAAAAAATGGAACATTATTCAGTGCTAAAAGAAATAATCTATCATACCATGAAAAGAGGAGGAATCTGAAACGCATACTACTAGGTGGAAGAAGTCAACATGAAAAGGCTACATGTTTTGTGATTCCATCTATATGACGTTCTGGAAAAGGCAAATTATGGGGAGGGTAAAATGATCAGTGGTTTCCAAAGGTTGAGGGGGAGGGTGGGATGACAAAGTAGAGCAGAGAGGATTTTTAGAGCAGTGAATCTCATCTATATGATACTTTGATCATGAGTGCATGTCATCATACAAGTGCCAAAAAGCATAAAATGTACCACACTCAGAGTGAACCCTAATGTGAACTATGGACTTTGGGTAACACCGATGTGTCAGTGTAGGTTCAGCATTTGTAACAAATGCACTACTCTAGTTCAGGATGTTGACAGTGGAGGAGGCTGTGTGGGTGTAGTAACAGGGTATATGCGAACTCTGTAATTTTATTCAACGTTGCTGTGAATCTAAAACTGCTTTAAAATTAAAGTCTATTTTTACAAAGTCCCTCTGTATCTTTAGTAAACTTTTGTTTTATAGTCTAGTTTATCTGACATTAGTATAGCCACTCCAGTTTTCCTGTGGTTGCTTCTTGCAATATCTTTTCCCACCCCTTACTTTCAATCTACAGTATTTGTGTCTTTGAGCCTAAAGTGTGTCTCCTGTAAACAGCATACAATTTAATATTGTTTTTATTCAGTGTAACAGTCCCCGTATTTTGATTAGATTGTAAGTCATTAACAATTAATGTTATCACTGATATAGTTGGGTTTAAGTCTACCATTTTTTGTTGTTGTTGTTGTTTTCTATGTGGAACAACAGAGCTTTCTTATAAAGACATTTTCATCCGTGGATTGTTGATATATTGGTATTTATGTGGCAGGGAAATAGCTGGGACTTCCTACTCTGCCATCCTACTAATGTTACTCAATCTATTAATTGTTATTTTAAATGCACTGCCTGATAATTCTAACATCTGGGACTTTGAGTCTCATGCTATTAATTGCTTTGTCTCTTTTTTTTTCCTTTTTTTTTGTATCTCATAATTTTTGGTTAAAAAGTTGGACATAGGGCAATCCCCTCGGGTCCCCTTCCACCGTGGGAGATTTCTGTCCTCTCAATCAATCCTGCTTTCACACACACACACACACACACACACACACACACACCACTGGACATGTTGCTTAAAACAGTAG
>NW_007195182.1:48157-65749 GCF_000164805.1 Carlito syrichta | reverse complement strand
CCGGGTGCCCGGGCTGGAGACAATGCAGCCGGGGAGGGATCTGGAGGGGGCTGGGACCGGAGACTTCCACACACGAGTAGAACGGCAGCAGTGGGGGGAGGGGCGCAATATCTGGCCTTGCGTGGGACTGAAGTTCCCGGGCCTGACCCCCGCGCGGTTGGTGGTGGGCTGGGGGATGGGGGTAGCGAAGTGATAGCCTTTTTGGGAACTCACGTTCAGAGAATCTCACCAGTTCACCTATGCCATCGCCATCTTGCCCCGTCTCACATCTTGATATTTTAAAGACGTCACTGTAACAGTTTTATGGGAACTTAAAATGACTGAATTTGTAAATGTTCAGCAAATGCACACATGACATCCATTCGTGTTCTAAACCAATATTCTTCTGTTTGGGGAGAAAATGTCTTTTGGAATGTAGTCAGAGGTCTCTTGGTATTTTACTTGACACAGAAGTCAAAGGAAGGCAATGAGATACAGTGGGGACTTTCACATGATGGGGAAAAAATGGAAACAGATTAATCTTCTGGAAACGTTGAATAGAGATTGTAGAAAGTAACGCTTGCTAAAATCCTAAAAATCCCACTTCCAGAAAACAGTGCCTTCTTAATACTAAAATTAGCTTCCCTTTGCTGCACTATGAGAATAAATCTGTTTAATCATAAAAGAACAAATTATGTTTTTATGTAATGAAAATGATACCAAATCTGTCATCTGATAATAGCAGCGACTTGTAACAGAAACCCAAATCTGCCCTGAGTACTGAATTTGCCTTCTCTGAACAAGGATTTCATCTGGTACTTCAAAAGATTAAACTAACATTTTTTATATATCAATATTTTTTATTTTGATATTATGGGGTACAGTTAAGGGTTAGGCATACAAATATGCTTCGGTCAGGCACCCTTGCTGATAAGTGGTGTCTCCCGGTCCCAAGACAGATATTGACTACCGTTAATCCCACCTCCCTTCCTCTGCCCCCCCATAGTTTCCCACCACTGTCAGTCCTTTTTTTATAGTATTACGATGGATGTTCAAGGTCTGCTATATGAGTGAGAATATGTGATACTCAGATCTTTGTTTCTGTGACAGGTCACTCAGTATGATAGACTCTAGTTCCATCCAGGTTGCTGCGAAATTCATGATTTTGTTCTTTTATATGGCTGTGTAGTATTCCATCATGTATATGTACCACATTTTTTAAATCCAGTCCTCTTTTGATGGACAGCATGGTTGTTTCCAGGTTCTTGCTATTGTGAACAATGCTGCGATAAACATACGTGTGCAGGTATCTTTTTTATAGAGTGATTTTAGTTCTTCAGGGTATATTCCCAGTAGGGGGATTGTGACGTCATATGGGAGGTTGATATTTAGAGCTTTGAGGAATCACCACACTGCTTTCCACAGAGGTTGCACTAGTTTACACTCCCACCAACAGCGTAGAAGAGTTCCCTTTTCACCACATCCTCTCCAGCAACTGTTATTTTTTGACTTATTGATAATTGCCATTATGACTGGAGTTAGGTGGTATCTCAGTGTGGTTTGATTTGCATCTCCCTGATGATTAGTGAGGTTGAACATTTCTTCATGTGTCTGTTGGCTGCTCAGTTGTCTTCCTTTGAGAAGTGTCTGTTCATAAATCTGCCCACTGTATAATGGGGTTGTTTGTTTTTTTCTTTTCAGCATGTTTGAGTTCCTTGTAGATCCCAGATGTTAACCCTTTGTTGGACCTGGAGTTGGCAAATACTTTTTCCCAGTCTGTGGGCTGTCTCCCTGCTCTCTTGATGGTTTCTTTGGCTTTGCAGAAGCTTGTCAGTTTAATGAGGTCCCACTTATCTATCTTATTGCTTATGGCCTGTGGGTTTCAGGTTTTGTTCAGGAATTGGATGCCAGTTCCAATTTCCATGAGTGTGTCCTGCATTTCCTAAGGTTCTTATGGTTTGAGGTTTTACATTTAGGTCTCTGATCCATTTAGAGTTAATTTTTGTGTACCGGGATAGATAGGGGTCTTGTTTGAGTCTTCTGCATGTGGTCAGCCAGTTTTCCCAGCACCATTTACTGAATAGATTCTCCTCTCCCCAGCGGTAGGTGATGGAGGCTTTGTTGAAGATAACTTGGTTGAGAAATTGAGGTTTAGCTTCTGGAATCTCAATTCTATTCCATTAGTCTATATGCCTGTTTTTGTACCAATACCAAGCTGTTTTGATTACTGTAGCTTTATAGTAAAGTTTGAAGTCTGGTAATGTGATACCGTCTGCTTTGTTTTTTTATTTGCTGAGGATTGTTCTAGGTATTATTGGTCATTTGTGTTTCCATATGAATTCCTGTATTGTTTTTACTAGGTCTGAGAAGAATGTTGCTGGTAATTTGATGGGTATTGCATTAAATCTGTAGATTGCCTTAGGAAATACGGACATCTTCACAATGTTGATTCTTCCAATCCATGAGCATGGGTATTTTTCCACTCTTTTGTGTCATCTTTGATTTCTTTGAGCAGTGTTTTGTAGTTTTCATTGTAAAGGTCTTTCACATCTCTGGTTAGGAAGATGCCAAGGTATTTCATTTTTTTTTTTTGTGGCTATTGTGAATGGAATTGAGCTTTTTATTTGGGTTTCTGTTTGTTTATTATTGGTGTAAAGAAATGCGATTGTCTTTTGTACATTTATTTTATATCCTGAGACTTTCCCAAAGTCCTTTATCAGTGTAAGGAGGTTTTTGACAGATTCTCTTGGGTTTTCAAGGTACACGATCATGTCATCTGCAAAGAGAGATAACTTGACTTCCTCTTTTCCTATTTGGATACCCCTGATTCCCTTCTCTTGTCTGATTGCTCTAGCCAGGACTTCCAATACTATATTGAACAGGAGAAGTGAGAGTGGGCATCCTTGTCTGGTTCCAGTTTTCAGGGGAAATGGTTCCAAATTTTGTCCATTTAGGAGTGTGCTGGCTGTGGGTTTCTCATAGATGGCTTTTACTATTTTGAGGTATATCCCCTGTTTGCCTAGATGTTCAAGGGTTTTTATCAAGAGGGGTGCTGGATTTTATCAAAAACTTTTTCTGCATCTAATGATATAATCATGTGGTTTTTCTTTTGACATCTGTTGATGTATTTAATTACATTTATGGTTTTACAAATGTTGAACCAACCTTGCATCCCAGGGATGAAGCCTACTTGGTCATGATGGATGATTTTTGAGATGCGTTGTTGAATCTGGTTTGCTAGGATCTTGTAAGGGTTTTAGCATCTATGTTCATCATAGATATTGGCCTGTAGATCTCTTTCTTTGTTGTGTCTTTACATGGCTTGGGTATCAATGTGATGTTAGCTTTGTAAAATGATTTGGGGAGAATTCCACCTTTTCAATCGCCTGGAATACCTTCAGTAGGATTGGTATCAGCTCCTCCTTAAATGTCTTCTAGAATTCTGCCGAAAAGTCTTCTGGACATGGAATTTTTTTTGTAGGTAGTTTTCTTATCATGTAGTCAATTTCCTTGATTGTTATTGGTCTCTTTGGGGTCTCAATTTCTTGTTGTTTCAACCTATGTAGGTTATGTGATGTCAGAAAGCCCTCCATTTCCTTAAGGTTTTCAAGTTTGTTTCCATACAAGGGTACATAGTAGTCTCTAATGATCTTTTGTATTTCTTCAGTGTCAGATGTGACTTCATCTTTTGTGTTTCTGATGGTGTTTATTTCGGCTTTTTCTCTCTTTTTCTTGGTCAGTCTAGCTAGGGGACCATCAATCTTGTTTATCCTTTCAAAGAACCAGCTTTTTGTTTCATTGATTTTTTTGTATTATCTTTTTGTCTTCTATGTCCTGGATTTGGGCTTTTATTTTGGTGATCTGGATTTTTCTGCTGATATTAGGGTTTGGTGCTCTTGCTTTTCCAACTTCCTTAGGTGGCTTGTTAGGCTATTAATTTGTGATCCTTCCATTTTTTTCATGTGCGTTTGTAGAGATATAAATTCGCCTCTTACTACAGCTTTCATGGTGTCCCAGAGATTTTGATAAGATGTTTCTTCATTTTCATTTGTTTCCAGGTACCTTTTAATCTCAGTTTTGATTTCATTGTTGACCCAGGAGTTGTTTAGCATCATGCTGTTTAGTGTCCATGTCTTTGTGGGTTTTGGGGGGACCTTTTTGGTGTTAAGTTTATTTTTTATCTCATTGTGGTCTGAGAAGGTACATGGTAAAATGTCAGTCCTTTTAAATTTGCTTATGCCTGATTATGGCCAAGTATGTGTATGTTCTCATCTTAGAGTAATTCCATGTGGTGATGAGTAGAATGTATATTCTGTGGTCTTTGGATGGAGTGTTCTGTAGGTATCAATTAAGTCCATTTGGTCAAGTCACATTGAGGTTTCTGATCTCATTGCTGATTTTTTGTCTTGATGATCTGTCTAAGGTTGTGTGTAAATTATTGAAGTCCCCAGCTATGATGGTGTTGGAGTCAGTATCTTTTTTTAGTTTACCTAGAAGCTGCTTTATGAAACTTGGTGCTCCTATGTTTGGTGCATATATGTTTAGGATAGATATTTCTTGTTGATGGACTGAACCTTTTATCATTATGTAGTGGCCTTCTGTATATTTTTTGATAGCTTAAAGGGTATTTTGTCTGAGATTAAGATTGCAACTCCTCCTTTCTTTTGTGTTCTGTTCGACTGAAAATTTTTTTCCCATCCTCTTACTTTGAGTCTGTGGGTGTTCTTTCTAGTGAGGTGAGTCTCTTGAAGGCAATAAATTGTTGCCTGGTGATATTTTATCCATTTTACCATTCTATGTCTTTTCAGTGGTGCATTTAGTCTGTTCACATTCAAGCTAATTATTGTAATGTGAGAGTTGATCCCTGTCATAATGTTCTTACAGAATTGTTGTTGTTCTTCCTGTTTGTGTGTTGTCTTTCTTTTGGTTCTGGAGTTGGTTCATGTGTATTTTTAATCTTTTGCCTGTACTCTTGTGAAGAATGCTATTGTTCTTTTTTCTTTTTCTTCTGTGTTCAGTACTTTCTTAAGTGTTTCTTGTAGAGGTGGTCTGGTGGCAGCGTAGGTTCTTAGGGATTGGATATCTGGAAAAGATTTCAATTCTCCCTCACTAATGAAGCTTAGTTTGGCTGGGTAGGTTATTCTTGGTTGAAATTGTTTCTCTTTTAGAACTTTGAAGATAGGGCTCCAGGCTCTCCTGGCCTGAAGGGTTTCTGTGGATAAATCTGCTGCTATTCTAATTGGTTTTCCCTGGTAGGTAGTCTGACCTTTTTCTCTTGCTGCCTTTAGAATTTTTTCTTTTATACCTACTTTGTTTAGGTGATTTATTATGTGTCTTGGAGTTGGTCTTCTCATTTGTTGTCTTGCAGGGGTTCTCTGAATCTCTTGTGTTTGAATTTTTGCATCACTGATGCGATGAGGGAAATTTTCTTGTATGATTTCATGAAATGTTTGTTCCACTGTGACCTCTGTTTCTCTCTCTGCTTCAGGAAGGCTAATTACTCTTAGGCTCAGTCTCTTGAAGTAATCATTCATCTCTTGAAGGTTTTGTTCTGTCTTTTTGAGCTTCTTTTCTATGTTTTTGACAGTTTGGGTTAGTTCTGTGTTTTGGTCTTCAAGCTTTGAGATTCTTTCTTCTGCTTGGCTAATTCTGCTTTCCATGCTTATTAGTTTGTTATTTATTTCCATCACAGTATTCTTTACTGCTGTTATTTCTGACATCAGCTCCTTCCTATTTTCTCTTGTCTCTCCTCAATTTTTTTAATTCTCTCTATTAATGTCTTGATGTCTGAGTTTGTCTCATGTGACCAGTCATTCTGTGGGCTCTTCATTGTTTGTGTTCTGAAGTCAGTTTTCTCAGTGTCTGTCCTCCAGGGGTCTCTGTGAGACCTATATTCTTCTTTTGGTTTTCCTTTATTTGTGCAGTTTCTTTTCCCTCTCCTTACTTTTTCCTTCCCTCCATGTCACCATCTTCTTTAATTCTGTTATTCACGGGTGGAGGGATTGTTTTTACTTTTGTTTGTTCAATCTCCTATTCTTCTTTATGTATGTCCTCTTACTTTGTTCATTTCTGGAGTTTCACTGTAGCCTGGGGGTGGTCCTTTCTGAAGTTTTGAGATTTACTTAAGGAGGAGCTGTGATTCAAAATCTATCTGCAGGTCCTGGTATCCACCGACAGGTGTATGGATAATCTGAAACCCACTTCCCACTGCCTTGGTATCTGTCCATGCAGTGGGCTTGTAGGTTTACTCCCTGAAATAAAATGAGGTTAATAGAGGGAAGAGAATGGAGCTGACACTGGAGGGGAAGAGGGGGGTGGAGAGAGAGGGGAGTAAGGGTGAAAACAGATGAGTGTACCAACAAATGGAGAGAGAGACAAAAATTGAAACATATAAAAACAATAGACCATGGCTACAAACTAACCAACTCCCATACAAAAAAACTAAAACATACAATGATGCTAACTTACAAGCTTACCAACCTCCTTATTAGTGTGCTATTCCTCTATACAAAGATAGGGTTTACAGAGAAAAGAAAAGAAAACAAGGGAAAAGAAGGAGAAAAAAGAAAAAAAGGGGGGGAACAAAACAGAAGGAATAAAATCAAGTCAGTAGACTAACAGAACCAATCAAGCACACTCTGAGACTTTTCGTTTAAGTCGAATGTCCTTTCAGTTCGGATTTCCAGCTGTCTTTTCAGGTTGGTAAGTTTTTTCACAGTTAGGGTCAGTTGCCCCTGGTCAGCTGTGAAGGGCAGTTCAGATCATCACTCAGTTCACCACTGCCCGGTTCACCACTTAGATCTGGCCTGTGTCTGTCAGGCTTCTGTTTTTCCCCTTTCGGTGTTGTTACCTTGAATTGCCAGCAGGTGGTGCTATCCCATTGCTCCAGATGGTCTTTATCTCAGCTGCTCACCCGCCCCTAAGGGGAGGGAGATGTTGCCTCAAGGCACACGGGAGGAGACCCACAGCCTGGCAGGACATAACGGTGGTAGTAGACCTCAGCAGATCTTGCTCACAGGGGCTTCAAGGTCTGAAGTCGTGGATCACCTCAGGCACAGGCCATGCGATGTGTAATGGCTGCCTTGGCAGCAGCTGCGGCTGCGGCTTGCCTCAGACACTGGCGGTGCGATGTGGAATGGCTGTCTCTGTGGGTCAGCAGCAGCGGTGACGGCTGCAGCCACAGTAGCTGCCCAGAGTGCAGTGATGCCTTAGTGAAGTCCATGGCTGAGTTCCGCGTCTAAACTATCATTTTACAAAAGACATTTCAGGCACTTTCCTAAATTTTCTTTCATCTTCAAAACCGTTGAGGGCTGGTTTGGACAAAGTTACACAAATCTTAAGTGGTAGAGCTGGTATTTATTTCCTGATTTGTTGGCATCAAAGTTGGAGTTCTTTCACCCATTATTTAAGGGGATTTGGCCAACTCTGCATACAAGGGGGAAATCAGTGATTAAGGAAGGATTCAGGAATGGAGTGGTGGTGAGAAGTGAAGTTATTTGGGGATGGATGTGGTTGGTTTTACACATTAAGTGCCATCATCACCAAGTTCAATTTCCCCTGGTTCCTTAGGTTTCTCTCTATATAAACTTTCTGCCACCAGGCTCGGTGGCTCAGCCTGTAATCCTGCACCTTTGGGAGGCTGAGGTGAGTGGATTGACTGAGCCCACGGGTTCGAGACCCACCTGGGCAGTGAGACCTCATCTCTACAATAAATCAAAAAATCAGCCGGGCATGGTAGCGCATGTCTGTAGTTCCGGTTACTTGGAAGGCTGAGGCAGAAGGATTGCCGGAGCCCAGCAGGTCGAGGCTGCAGTGACCGGGAGCAGCCACTGCATTCCAGTCTGGGTGACCGAGTGAGATTCCAACTCAAAAAAAAAAAAAAAAAACAACTTTCTGCTTTCCCCATTTTCCATGTAGTATATTAAGGGTTAACTGATTACTCTTACTTCATGTCAGTCTTACTCAGTAGATCACAGTATCAAATCAAAATTACAGAAATTGGTTTCTAACTACATTAGAACATGGCCACCTCACTGTCTTATTCCATTCAAAGTTGTGAAAACTCCTCTCAAAAAAAATAAATAATTAAAAGCCAGGCTCAGTGGCTCAGCCTTTAATCCCACACCTTTGGGAGGCTGAGGTGAGTGAATTGCCTGAGCCCGTGGGTTTAAGACCCGCCTGGGCAGCGAGGCCTCATCTCTACAATAAATCAAAAATCAGCTGGGCATGGTAGCACGTGCCTGTAATTCCAGCTACTCAGAAGGCTGAGGTGGAAGGATCGCCGGAGCCCAGTGGGTCGAGGCTGTGGTGGCCAAGAGCGGCCACTGCACTCCAGTCTGGGCGACGGAGTGAAACTCCAACTCAAAAAAAATAAAAAATAATAATAATTGCCTGTGTTTCAACAGACATGTTTCATAGGTTAACAGCTTGTGAACTCACAAAAGAATGAGGGAAAAAGTCAGAAATTTAGAGAATAAGAAGTACAACCTATTATAGATAACTAGTACTATTTATTGTATTTTCCTATTTTTTCCCCACTGGGAAAATTGCATTTCATTTTAAGATTTCTTTTAATTTCATTGATTCACATCTGTAATGTGAATGAATTTAAAAAAGATTAACTGTCAATTTTTAATTTAGATAATTTATTGAAAATTTATAAGAAAGTAACTGAATATGGAAGCATTATCTTTTTCTCCTAAAATATCTGAGCTGGACATTTTTACTTTTATGTTATTTTTCATAGTAGCATTGTCCTCAACAAAAGCAAAATTGAAAGTCTCATCTGTTTTGACAGAGACAATAGGGAGACAATGAGTAACAAAAAGGAAAAAAAGTTTCTCTCTCTCTCTATCCTTCTCTCTCTTTGAATCAGGATCTCACTTTTTTTGCCCAGGCTGGAGTGCAGACGTGATCATGTCTCACCACAACCTCAACCTCATGTGCTCAGGTGATCCTTCCATCTCAGCCTCCCGAGTAGCTAAGACAACAGGTGGGCACCAGTTTGCCTGGCTGACTTTTTAAATTTTTTGTAGAGACAAGGTCTCACTATGTTGCCTAGGTTAATCTTGAACTTCTGGCCTCAAGCAATCCTCCCACCTCAGCCTCCCAAAGTTCTGGGACTACAGAAGTGAGCACTATGCCCAGCCAGAAAAGGGGAAAAACGTTTTCTATTTACTTCAAAGAACACCAAATTGGATGACTTCTTTAATCTAATTTTACATTAGCTTTCTTATTAAATTCTAAATTTGCACCACTTTTGAGAAAAAATTATTTTGTATTCCATTTTAAGTTATACATACTTAATTTGGGAGAGTTTTAAGATTAAATCAAAGCCATAGCGTTCCGTTTTTTCTTTATTACTCATAATATTTTGTAGAAGTTCTTTATGAAGATATCAAACTCCTTGTTTTTCATACATTTGAAAAAATATGCATAAAATATACTTTACAACTATTTCAATGAGCTCATAGGAAAGTAATGAATATACAAAAATATATTTGATTTTTAAATCAATGGATATGAATGACAGCATCTCCACATTTAGAAATTATCCCACTAATTGACTGCATTTTTCATTTGCAGGGGAATATATATTTTTACTCTACTGGTGAGGAAAGTAAGGTAAAATTGACCCTGTGGTTTCTGGCTTGGAAAACAGCATGCTGATGTTTTTAAGTAAAATTAATTACAGCATTGTGAATTATAAAGTACCCTGACTTCAATAAAAATCTATAATTCTGTTGTGGGAAACTTGCCAGGCATGATAATTGATTCTAAAGTTCATAGCCAAACTTTACTCTAGAAATGGCAGGTATTTCAACATAGTCATCAATTTAATTTTTGTGTGACAATCTACTCTATTTTTATATATAATGACAGTTGAAATACACACTCTAAAAAAGAAGAATCCTATCAATTTAATATTCTTCTGTTTACTTTCCAAAGAAAGGGGTAAAAGTACACTTAACAATAATCTGGTGACTTAGAAATATAAATTGATGTGTAGTATGTGAGTTTATATTACAAGACCAAATTCTGTGTATGTCTTTTTTGGTTTTCTGTGTGTGTGTGTGTGCATGTGTGTGTGTTTGATAGTAAAGTTACAAGTTTGGTAAGTGCCCTCAAAATTCTTCAAAAACAAGCAAATAATAGCATTCTTTGATTTTATGGTTCATGCATCGGCTCTTCAAAAATATATGTATTTATAGCACAATAGAAAATTCTATTCATTTTACAAATAAAGAAAAAAGAGAACTTTACTTGCCATGGAAATGAGTCAGGATCTCATTTTATTTGGTAAGAAGACAAATAAATCTTAACCTCGTATTGAGATTTAAGGTCCACTCAGAAAAATGCCATAATTTTATGACTGGTTTAAAGCATCTGTATGCAGATATTTTGCTTATTTGAATATAAGGAATGCATTGATTTTGAAAATGCTATGGATTCAGTATATGTTAGCCTTTCTTTGACAAATTTCTCTTTGGCATTTAGGTACAGAGTCAGTTGACAAATGTTCATGTATCAGAAACAATCACTATCCAATGTTTCATTTTTTAAAATAACATGGTGGACATATTTTTTCTTTTCAACAATGAGAGGCAAATATTTTGAAGTGTTAGTGATCTTTAGGAAGTACAAGAATAATATACTCCTTCTTTCAAAACTGGACCTCCACCTGTTACCATATACAAAAATTAACTCAGAATAGATTGAAACCTCAAACTATAAGAAACTTTGTCTCCATTAAAATCATCAAGGAATAAAGGTGGCATTGATGCTTGATTGTTGCTCATTGTAGATACACACCAAAAAGAATGCAATATTGCATCAAATAAACCCAGCTCACCTCAATATGACTTCAACTGTCTATCAAGTTCAGCTGAGGCTCATACTCTACTTTTGAAATTACTTTTTACTAAGTACTTGAATATAAAATTGTATATACAATATTTTTGGTACAAATAGAAAATAACATCTTTTCACTCCCCAATACTCAGTGACTTTTTAAAAGTCTA
This sequence comes from Carlito syrichta, assembly GCF_000164805.1. Taxonomy (NCBI): domain Eukaryota; kingdom Metazoa; phylum Chordata; class Mammalia; order Primates; family Tarsiidae; genus Carlito; species Carlito syrichta. The sequence continues at coordinate 54,749 of NW_007195182.1, read as the reverse complement.
TTCTATTTTATAGAACAGACTTTTTACTCACTCATCACTTACTCATTCACTCATTCATTCATCCATTCAGCAAAACCTAAATTATACAATGCAAGTGTCTATCTTTGAAGATTACAAAAATGGAGAAGAGATGCTACTTGCCTTTAAAAATATTTGTTTACAGAAACCCTATTTAGTAAAAGGTACTGGGAAAACTGGCTAACTACATGAAGAAGAATGAAACTGGACCTCTACCTGTCACCATATACAAAAATTAACTCAAAATGGATCGAATACTTAAATTTGAAACCTCAAACTATAAGAATCTTAGAAGAAAACCTAGGGAACAGCTCCTGGATATCAGCCTAGGCAATGAATTCATGGTCAAATTTTCAAAAGCTAATGTAAAAAAAAGTATATATATATAGACAGGTGGGACCTTATCAAGCTACAGAGCTTCTACACAGCAAAGGAAATCATCAAGAGAGTAAACAGACAACCCACAGAATGGGGGAAAGTATTTGAAAACTATGCATGCAATGAAAGCCTAACATCTGGGATCTATAAGGAACTCAAATGAACTGACAGAAAGAAAACAAATAATCCCATTAAAAAGTGGACAAAGGATATAAGCAGACACTTATTCTTATAATTTATTTGTTGCAGAGATGTGGGATACAAATGGGGATTTACTACATAAGTAGGCTGCATGCAGTTGAAGTTTGGGCTTCTAGGTGGCTCTCCCTCCCCCTGGTAATGGACCAGGTACCCTTTGTGTTGTCACATGACCCCCACCCTCCACACCCTTCCATTCTTTCCTTCCCAGCAGTGCCCAGCCACTGTCGATCCCACCCTTGTGCTAATGTGACTAGTGTTCAGGGTTCACTTATGAGTGAGAATATGCAGCATTCAGTTCTTTATTTCAGTGATGGTTCACTTAGTGTGACAGTCCCCAAAAGCATCCGAGTTGCTGTGAAGGCCATGATTTTGTTCCTTATGGCTGTGTAATACTTCATTGTGTATGTGTACCACATTTTCTTTACTCCATCCACTTTAAATGGGCATCTGGTTTGGTCCCATATTTTTGCTATTGTGAACAGTGCAGCAATAAACATGTGTGTGCATGGGTCTATTTGGTAGAATGATCTATGTTCCTCTGGGTATATTCCCAGGAGAGGTAAGCCTGGATCATATGGAAGATCAACTTTTAGTTACTTTAGAAATCACCACATTGCTTTCCATAGAGGCTGAACTAGCTTACATTCCCACCACAGTGTGAAGCATTGCATTTTCTCTGCAGCCATGCCAGTACCTGTTGTTTTTTGACTTATTAATAATAGCCATTCTTACCAGAGTTCAGTGGCATCTCATTGTAGTTTTGACTTGCATCTCTCTGATGATTAGAAAGACTGAGCATTTTTTCATTTGTCTGAAGGCTGCTTGTATGTCATCTTTTGAGAAGTGTCTGTTCATGTCTTTTGCCCACTTTTTAATAGGGTTGTTTCCTTTGACTTCATTTCAGTTCCTTGTAGATCCTGAATATTAGGCCTTTGTCAGATGCGTAATTTGCAATTTTTTTTCCCATTCTGTGAGTTGTCTCATGAATAGCCAAAAAAATCTTCAGCAAAAGGAACAAAGCAGGAGGTATCACATTTCCAAACTTTAAACTTTATTACAAAGCTGCAGTAACCAAGACAGAATGGTACTGGTACAGGAATAGGCACATAGACCAGTAGAACAGGACAGAGATTCCAGAAGTAAAAACACGGCTTCTCAGCCAACTAATCTTCAACAAAGCCACCAATATCAATCATTGTGAAAGGTGACAATATTTAGCAAATGGTGCTGGGAAAACTGCCTAACCACATGCAGAAAAATAAAACTGAACCCCTGTCTATCACCATATACAAAAATCAACTCAAAATGTAGCAAGGACCTAAACGTAAAACCTCAAACTGTAAGAATCCTGGAAGAAAACATAGGAAACACCCTTCTAAATATCAGAGTAGGTAATTAATTCGTGACCAGGTCCCCAAAAGTGAATGCTACAAAAGCTAAGTTAGACAGGTGGGACCTCATCAAACTGAAAATTTTTTGCATAGCAGACACTTCTTTCTCAAAGGAAGACATTCAAGTAGCCAACAAACATTAAAAAAACTATTCAGCATCACTAATCATCAGAGAAATGCAAATAAAAATGACAATGATATACCACTTCCCACCAGTCAGGATGGCTATCATTAAAAAGTCAAAAAACAAGTCTTGGTGAGACTGAAAAAAACAAAAACAAAACAAAACAAAAAATGCTTCTACACTGTTGGTGGGAATATAAACTAATTTAGCCTTTGTGGAAAGCAGATTGGATATTGCTCAAAGAACAAAAAGTAGAGCTACTGATTGACCCAGCAGTCCCACTTCTAGGACTACACCCAAAGAAACACAAATCACTGTACTGGAAAGACACATGCACGTGTAAGTTTATTGAAGTACTATTCACACTAGCAAAATATGGAACCCATCAAAGGTGGACTGGATAAAGCAAATGTGGTACATATACACTATGGAATGCTACACAGCCATAAAGAAGAACAAAGTCATGTCCTTTGCAGCAACATAGATGCAGCTGGAGACCATCATTCTAAGTGAATTATCACAGGGAAAAAAAATCCCCGAATAACTCATGTTCTTATTCATAAGTGAGCCCTAAATATTGAGCATGTGAACAAAAATGTGGGAACAACAAACACTGGGCACTGCTAATGAGGGGAGAGCAGGTAGAGGATAAGACACACACAACCATAATGACCCATTGGGTACCATGCCCACTACTGAGCAGGAGAGGACTTGTCAGAAGCCCAAATCCTTCCTTCATGCAATATACTTATGTAACAAATCCTCACATGTATTCCACAGGGCTAAAATTTTTAAGTGAAATAAATAAATAAATAGATAAATAAACCCTTTTTTAGATAGAAGATATATAATATTTAAATAAATAGTCATATACCTATTGTGTAATATCACATCTGGCCAGAAGTATACCCTCAATGGTTTTGCAATTCATATTATCAGTGAGTACATATAAAAGCTATAGCAGAGAAATGTCTGTGTATTATATACTTTTCTTTGGCTACTTAGTTCATTAATGACATGCATTCTCAATAAAAGCAACATTGCCTCCAAGGAGATATAAATTGGTTTTAAAAGATAAAGAAATGTAACACTTGTCTGATGGATAAAACACAGATATACAACAGAATGCATAGATATACAGAATGTCTGAGGTATTAAAATTTCATTAGAAATAGCAGCTAGAAAAGTATTTATAAAGCTTCCTTAGGTGAATGATAATCAAAAAAGAGAAGACTGAGAAACACTAATTTATGTACTTTCTACCTAGTATGTAAAGGCTTATTCAAAATGATCTGAATAACCTCATCAAAGGTAACCATTATGATTCTTCTAGATGAAATTTCCTTTAATAATTTTATTTGACTGAGTAATGCAATACACCAGTTAGCACCTTTAATGATTAATAATGGTCTAATGGGTTAATCTTCCCCAAAATTGAATCGCCTTGCCTCAAAGACATGACCAATGGAAAGGAATGCACACTGTACAAACATGGGCCAGAATGAAGAAAGAGTATTTGTGATTTCATTTGGGTGGTAGTTTCAGGACCCATTTCATGATTATACTTGTAGTTTTATTCAATTAGTTTAGTAGCTGGCATTAGTCATGTCAATTGGATCCACCCAACTTTCAAGTTGTGCTAAGTAATACCTACTAAAGAAAAAGTATTCTTTATTACAACAGTTAACATATTTTATTTAAAGTTTGGCAAACTTTAATGAAATACATATTTTTGTTGTCTTTGATCTCTAAGAGCAAGAACTGTTCTTTATTATGTCTCCATTTTCCATTTTCCTTACATACAGCTCACTTAGTGAATTTTAGTTGAGTTGACTATGCATAACCAATTAGCCACAGTTTAATCTAACCCTGTTATTAATGCCATGCTTGAAGTAAAGTTATTTATTTTTATGTAACTAATTCTGTCTTTAAGTCCATTCCATCCTGAGATTGATATATAATTTGAGACCTTGAGGAAACACAGTGTCTTTAATATTTAGCATCATTTAAATTAGATTGAGTTTACTAGACACACTTTCTGCAGATGGGCTCAGCTTTCTGGGTGACTATTACAGGTGAGTTAGGTTTGCAACTCCAGATTGCTGACACTGTGCAACAGTGGTTTCTTTTAGTTTCATGGAACTAATGACAAATAGCATACATGAGATTTAAGGAACCTGATCCATATTATTTTCAAAACTCTGTAGATTAGATAGACTTTTCCATTTGCAAATACATTTGCAATATCTTTGCTGTAAGTAAAGGGATAATTTAGTTTGACCCCTCATTTTACAATTGAAGGAACAGAGATCTAGCAAGGTTTTTAAAAATAATGTAGGAGATGATATACGAAAAGAAATAATTATGTCTAGGTAGAGCACAGAGGAATTTTAGAACAGCAAAACTATTCTGTTAATACTTTAAAGGTGGCAACATTTCATTATACATTTATCCAAACTCATGAAATGTATGACATCAAAAAGAAACTTAATGTAAACCATGAACTTTGGGTGGTGATGATGTGCCAAAGTAGATGTATTGATTATAACAAATGAAACACTGTGGTGCAGATTATTGACAATGGGAAAGGTTGTGTGTCAAGCAATGGGTATATGGGAACTCTGTATTGTCCACTCAATTTTGCATCATTAGAGATCCTAATTCTGCTCCAAAAAACTCTATTTTTTTTTAAATTTAAATATTAAGATTCATTGTTTTTTTTTATCATGGTTAGCTTCTATTGAAATAATTAACTTCAGTGGCTCAGCCTGTAATCCCACGCCTTTGGGAGGCTGAGGTGAGTGGATTGCCTGAGCCCGCAGGTTCGAGACCCAGCCTGGGCAACTTGGCAAGACCTCATCTCTACAATAAATAAAAAATGAGCCGGGTGTGGTAGAGTGTGCCAGTAGTTCCAGCTACTTGGAAGGTTGAGGTGGAAGGATTGCCAGACTCCAGCAGGTCGAGGCTGCGGTGGCCGGGAGCAGCCACTGCACTCCAGTCTGGGCGACAGTGAGACTCCAACTCAAATAAAATAAAATAAAATAAAATAAAATAAAATAAAATAAAATAAAATAATTAACTTACTCAATTCCTTTGGGTTATTCTAAATGCAGCTATTGGAGTTGGTCATTGTGTAACCATTAGTCAATTTCTTAACTTACCTGAGCCTCTATTTTCCCATCTATACAATGGGAACCTAGCTTTAGCAATGTAACGGTTGAATAGTAAATGATACACATAAAGTCATTTTCAATACACATGGAAGGCAATTTTGAATAAATGGTAGCAGTTTCAGTGACTATTTTTTGGATTAAGTGTTTACTCTAAAATATTGTAAACTTTTTATCAAAATTATTAATTCCTTTAATAAAATATGTAATATCTAAAATTTCATTCTAATGTATACTTATATTTAAAATGTTAATATTAAGAAAAGTATTTGATATATAATATTAAATATAATCACATTAGATCAGAACAAAGGAGATGGAGGTTAGACTTCCTCTGATGGATGTTCATAGATTTTTTATTATACACAGAAATCTAAACGACCAGTAAAGAATTATTTTCACATTACTCTTTTACTAAAATAGCATTAAAATGAGAAAGAGGAAATCTAGGGAGTCAAAGACTATACTTACCTGCCCTTCTAGTGAGAAGAGTACAGCAGTGTGATGGTTTCCTTTTTTTTTTTTTTAAATACAGTGTAAAAAATGGAATCATGGGCTTTCTAGGACTGAATAAAAACCTGAGAATTAATGCATTTAAATAGCTCTCCTTAAATCAAGTTTAACAGAATAAATTCCTTTAGATAATCAATTTCTTTTCGCAATCCTTAAACATCCTAAAATACGTTTATGATTTTTACATATTTGATATTTTTGTGAATTACCGCAAGTGCTTATGCCAGAAAATATATTTCCCTAACAAGCAAAAACTCTTTCCCATATACTTGCATCAACTTTGAAAACATTTTGTTACACATAGGGCTGTAACAAATTTAGCAAGCCAGCAAATTTTCTTACTATTGATATATTTAGTAAAATTATATTGCATGTTTCAAATTATAATTACATTATAATTTGGAATCACAAGGCTAATTTGCCAGATTTTTTAAGTCATTATATTATTTTAAATATAACAGACAGTCGGAATACAAAATACACAGAGATTGTTTCAGTAATTAAAATTTTTTTTTAATTTTTTTGAGTTGGAGTCTCACTCTGTCGCCCAGACTGGAGTACAGTGGCCGCTCCCGGCCACCGCAACCTCGACCTACTGGGCTCCGACGATCCTCCGCCTCAGCCTTCCGAGTAGCCGGAATTACAGGCGCGCGCTACCATGCCCGGCTAATTTTTTGATTTTATTATAGAGAGGGGGTCTCGTCTGCCCCGGCAGGTCTCGAACCTGCGGGCTCAGACAATCCACTCACCTCAGCCTCCCAAAGGTGCAGGATTACAGACTGAGCCACCGAGCCCGG
>NW_007195182.1:26991-48137 GCF_000164805.1 Carlito syrichta | reverse complement strand
ACAGCTGAGGGGGAAGGATCGCTGGAGCCCAGCAGGCAAAGCTGCGGTGGCCGGGAGCGGCCACTGCACTCCAGTCTGGGCAACAGAGTGAGACTCCAACTCAAAAAAATTAATAAATACATAAATAAATAAAAAAAAATTATCCATAAAACTGAAAGTGTTAGTGCCTTAACTTTGATTTCTCTCACTCCCCTTGTACTGTCAAAAATAATTCATTTCTGTTCACTTTCTGCTATTTCTGACAAATATATCTTTCTTGACATCTTGCCTAGCCTATACAATTCTGTCTCTGTTATATTGTGTTAGGTAATAATACTTGTCATGATGTCTTCCTCTCTTCTGGAAGATTATGTCATTTTCCCCTCTTCATATCCTATTCTCTGCTGGAATGCTACATCTTTTTCCGCACTATTTCAGTGGTTTCCTACCTATTTGAGTAGCTTCAAGGAATACCCATCCCCAATTTATGGAGCCCAAATTTGGTACTCTCATTGATGGCTATGTTCTCTTCATGTGTATTTTGTATCTCAGTCATCTGGGACAACTGTATAGTGCTCATACAGTCATGCTCTTCCTCACTCAACCATCTGGAATTTATCTGATGAATGTTAGTCATAGTAACAAAAAGACTCTGAAGCATATAATGACTCAAACACAAGTTCATTTATGGGCCATATCATGATATTAGCCAGGTAAACAGATCAGCAGAGCAATTCTGCGGTGTGGATAGGTGTTCATAGACCCTGGCTAGCAGAGAAGGTGCCATCTTTAACAGATAGCTTCCAAGGTAGCCCTGGAAGTTGTCTCCAGCCAGAAAACAAAAAGATCTTGGAGAAACAGGAAGGGAAATTTCATGAGCCAAACCTGTGAGTGGTTACCACTTCTGCTCACATACTTGGTTATGAAGACAAAACATGCTGCAAGAGACTCTTTCTAGGGGTAGGAGAAGCAATTAGAGTAATCTGCTATATCGTTCTGCATCCTTGAATGCTTTTCTCCCCATTTGTTCTGCTGATCTCTGAACCATTGGTGAGGGATTGGAGTCAATGCTAAACTTTCTTCTTTTTGGTCACACCAATTAGAAATTGTGTTTTTGTGATATACATATACACTTCATTTCTTTGGCACTTAACCTACTTCATTTATTCATACACACACACAAACACACACACACAGGCACACATACCCTTGAAGACACATTGTATCACTAAAGATTGTAACTTAGTGATAGGAGATGAAAGTCACTCATTTCTATATTCCTCATAATGCATAATTGAAAAAATCATATTGTTAAGTATTTTATAGATAGTTGCAGTGTATATGTATCACATATTAATTGTATCCACATCCTAAAAATAAATAAATAAATAAATAGTTGCTGTGATAATTAATTTTAATGTGTCAACTTGACTGGGCCATGGGGTACCCAGATTTTTTTTCTTTTTTTTAATACATATTTTTTATTTTAAAATTGTGAGGTACAGTTAAGGTTTAGGTATACAAATATACATTGTGCAGGTACTCTTGTTGATGAGGTGTGCCCCCTCACCCCCAGACAGATATTGACTACCGTTAATCCACCTCCCTTCCCCTCCTTAGCCACCCCCCATAGTTTTCCACTACTGTCAATCCTTTTTTTATAGTATTAAGATAGCTGTTCAAGGTCCACTTATGAGTGAGAACATGTGATACTCAGATCTTTGTTTCTGTGAGAGATCACTCAGTATTATAAACTCTAATTCCATCCAGGTTGCTGTGAAATTCATGATTTTGTTATTTTTTATGGCTGCATAATATTCCATTGTGTATATGTACCACATTTTTTAAATCCAGTCCTCTTTTGATGGATAGCATCATTGGTTCCATGATCTTGCTATTGTGAACAATGCTGCGATAAACATAAGTGTGCAGGTATATTTTTATAGAGTGATTTGAGTTCTTTGGTGTATATCCCCAGTAGGGGGATTGCGGGGTCATATAGAAGGTCAATTTTTAGAGATTTTAGGAATTGCCACACTGATTTCCACAGAGGCTGCACTAGTTTACACTCCCACCAACAGTGTAGAAGTGTTCCCTTTTGCCACATCCTCTCCAGCATCTGTTATTTTTTGAGTTATAGATAATGGCCATTCTGACTGGAGTTAGGTGGTATCTCAGTGTAGTTTTAATTTGCATCTCCTTGATGACTAGTGAGGTTGAACGCTTTTTCATGTATCTGTTGACCACTCATATGTCTTTTCTTGAGAAGTATCTGTTCTTGTCTTTTACCCACTTTGTAATGGGGCTGTTTGTTTTTTTTTCTTTTCAGCACATTTGAGTTCCTTGTATATCCTAGATGTTAAGCCTTTGTCAGACATGGAGTTGGCAAATACTTTTTCCCAGTCTGTGGGCTGTCTCCCTGTTCTCTTGTTGGTTTCTTTCTTAAAGATTATTCCGGATGTGGTTGCAAGGATGTTTTCGTATGAGATTAACATTTAAATCTATATACTGAGGAAAGTATATTTTCTTCCCCAATGTGGGTGGGCCTCTTACAACCCACAAAGAAAAGAAAAAAGAAGTTTTTGAAGGCCTGAATAGAACAAAAAGGCTGAGTAGGAGAGTTTAGTCTGTCTGACTGGCTTTGAGCTGGGACTTTAGTTTTTTCTACCTTCAGACTCTAACTGAAACATGGGCTCATCCTGAGTCTTGACTCTGCCTATCTTCTGGCTAACACTACACCATTGGCTCTCCTGGGTCTCAGGCCATTAGACTCCTTCACCATTGGCAATCCTGGATCTCCAGCTTGCTAGCTATGGATGTTGACACTGACACATCCCGATTTCCATAATCATATGAGTCAATTCCTTATTGCATATATAATATATACTATATATAGTAGAGAACCATATATCTATCTATACATATCAATTCATCAATCTACATAGATAGGTAGAATATTTACTACTCTATCTAGATGGATAAAATATATATCTGTTAATAGAATTTCTAGATAGAGATAAGTAGAGGATGGATGGATGAATGGATGGATGGATGGATGGATGGTTGGATAGATAGGTAGATAGAGAGAGAGATAGATAGATAGATAATAGATAGATGATGATGATGATAGATAGATAGATAGATAGATAGATAATCCTACTCATTCTGTTTCTCTAAAAAATCCTTACTAAAGCAGTTGCTGAACAAATAAATAATTAAGTGACTGAAGGCTGCTAAAACTTCTTGTTGTGCTTGTTTTAACATGTTAGGCTCATGTCTTCTTCATTTGATATTACCAAATGCATTGTGAAATGCAATGCAAGCTTTTTCATCATGGATAATTATTTCAGAGAAAAGACAGCTATCATTTTAGTTGCATAAACTGTAAAAGAAAGGGAAATAATAAAACTAAGTGAGACTTTGGCTTTCCAACAACCACCTCCTCCCTGTGAGTAATGAGGAAAAGGTGGGCTGTATTATCATTTGTCATAGATTGCTCTTTTAATGAATCTGCCGCATGTGAAGGACACAGCATATCACATCTTCATATGGTGAGACAGAGCCAAGGAATATTTAGAAAGTCCTATCTCTCTGCTCATTCCTTTGAAAGTATAGACTATGTCTGCTTTCTGGTTATGATAATGACATAATAAACAACACAAATGACAGTTGTTCTCTATAGGGACCTTTCAGTCACTTTGGTATATAATCACTTTTCCTGCCACCGGGAACTTAAATGGTGACACATATCTTTGATGTATGTCATTGTAAGAAGACTACACTCTGTCATCAGATGTGCTCAGTCTTCCAGAACTCTATGACTCACTGTTGTGGGTGTGTTTTAATAGCAATCATCCCACAAATTTTGAAAAAATATGGGATTCAAAAATAATTACCATTTGTGAAAACACTGAAAATAAGTTTACCACTCCTCCACCTCTCACCAATACCTTAATGGAAATTTGAAAACAATTTTTTAAAGAGCTAGAGTCAATTTCTAGATGAGCTTTATCGAGGTCATTACAGAACTCATTTTTACCCATTCACAGCCATTCTGTTAACAGAGCTATTTATGGTTCTGCTATTTTAAAAACGCCATCATTTTGGATCATTCCTCATTGCCCAAATCATCATGACACTGGTCATGATGACTGGGAGGAAAAGAAGAAAAGGAAAATGAGATTAAGCATATGACCAGCAGAAATCCAGAGTCTGCATTTTATAGAGTAAACCATGGTGCACATTTGCTACCTTGGTCACCTTATCAACATCACAGGTAAGTGGTCCTTGATAATCTGGTTCAATCCTATCATGTAAACTCAGATCAGAGAAGTCCTTTCAGCCAAGATTCACTGAACTCAGTACTTTTACCAAGACAGAAGACAGTATGCCCTCTACAATCCTACATTTTTGCCCCTGCTGGTCTCTCTGTCTTGGATTCTTTTTTCTGGGCTTTAATTTAGGATTTTGATAGCTAGGGCAAGCAGCAGGAAAATTTCTTTCAAATCAAATTTGTTATCCATAAAGTGGCTTCTTATCACTAACAAGGCACTATGCTTCTATATTCAATGAGTTAACACTGATGCTCTGAAGGTCAGTGACCTAATTTCTCTGCCTGTGGTGTAGTTTTGAATTTACTATTCTTTTTCATATGGTAAATCCCTGCTTACTCAGCAGAAGTAAACTGACTACACCCTTATATGAAAATTTGTTCTCAATTATTATAATACTATAAGAAAGGGATTGGCAATAGTGCGAAACTGCCAGGGGAAGGGGGCACACCTCATCAACAAGGGTACCTGCATAATGAATATTTGTATACCTAACCCTGAATTGTACCCCACATCTTTAAAATTAAACAATAATATAAAATTTGTTCTCAACCTTCAGAGTAAGTCAGCAATGTTCTCTGTGCTCTCAAAGCATTTTACATACCTTGAGGAGAGATATTGTTTCACATTTCACAGGCTTCTTGCCAGTACTGTCAATTCTAATATCTAAACACCTATGAAATTGTGATGCCACAATTGAATCTCCAGATATTTTGTTATTTAGTAGTGTATGAAATAATCATGCATCTGACAACCAATGGCCTCTTACTTTTGATGAAATATAGAAGCTTACCCTTTGATCTCTGCAGAAGGTGAGTATGGTAGGTGGAATAATGCTCCTGCCCAAAGATTATCCTAAACTACTTTTCCTAGATAATCCCCCAAATCCTCAGAATCTGTACACATATTATTTCACATGGAAAAATGGGACTTTGTTGATGTCATGAAGACCCTTGAGGTGGAGAGATTATCCTGGATTTTTTTACCTGGGCACAATATAATCATATGATTCCTTAAAATTGAGAATCTTTCCTAGCTGTTGTCAGAGAAAGGATATCACTACAGAAGAGTGGTCAAAGAGGTGAAACACTGATGTCTTTGAAGATAGAGTAATTAGTCCATGAACCAAGGAATGCATGGGGCTTCCAAAAGCTGGGAGTGTAAAGAAAACAATTCCCTCCTAGAGCTTCCAGAAGTAATTCAGTCTTGCTGACACCTTGATCTTGGTTCAAGAATACCTATATTGGACTTCTGACCTACAGAACTGCAAGATTTAAAATGTGGGGACACACCTCATCAACAAGGGTACCTGCATAATAAAAATTTGCATACCTAACCATGAATTGTACCCCACATTTTTAAAATGAAAAGGAAAAAATGTGTGTTATTTTATGCTGCTATGCTTATGGTAATTAGTTATGGCAATGATGGAAAACTTGTTCAGTGGACATCCCATTCATTAAATAAAAAGTCAGTTTAATTGTTGAATAAATGAGATAGAATACCTACTCATTTAATTATGTAGCATGATAGATGTTAAAATGAACATATGGCAAACATCCTCTGAGATTCAGAAAATAGAATACTCCTAATTTGGACAGTGGGAAAAGACTATGCAGAGGGAGGGGATGTCTGTTTGCATCATCATTGCCAGGAGAAGAAGAAGAAAAGAATTAACTTGGTTATTTCCTCTTATGCCCCACATCTACCCTAGTGTCTGCCATCTGATAAGCAGTGGAGAATAATCAGTTGAATGCTTTAGTGTGGTGCAGTCTGAGGCTCCTGTGAATATCCTTTTCAATTGCCTCAGAGATCTGGTATGTCTTAGTGGACAATTTTTGTACATGCCCACAACTTCAGACCTCACATACTTGTCTCCCCACCCAAAAATTTGCTCTGGCTGCTGGAAGAATTCCTGGTTCATAGAACTCTGGGGAGTGAAGCCTCTGGATGAATCCTAATCTGGTAGTAATGCTCAATTAAAGAGGGAAGGGAATCCCTAGTCCCTAATGGAAGACAGTTCTGTGTTCCACTGTCTTGCAGAGGTTCCTAATGGGGTTGAACTCCAGTGGCCCAATTTCCCACACATAAACTTATCAACTGTTAACCTATCTCTTTTCTTATATTACCTTATTTTTTTATCATGTTACTTGTGAGCACCTCCTAAATGAACCACTTGCCCTGAAATCTTTATATCAAGATCTGCTTTGGAGAAAAACCAAACTAAGATTATATATATATACATATATATGTATATATACATATATACATATATATATATATATATATATTCCACATAGAATTGACAAATTGTGTTAAAGTTTGGTGATAATAATAATGTTGAATTACAAGTATTATTTAGATCTCAGGCCTCTGAAACCAGAGGAACGTATTCTTTGGTATGTTCTAGTACATGTAATACTCTATAATACTGCTAAAATAATTTGATAAAAATCTCAGGACTTAAAAAAGTTGTATCTTGGACATTGATGCTCTGGGACAGTTGACTGTGGGATAATTGGGCACCATTAAAAAGTTCTAAAAAGAAACCCACTAGTTTTGTATAGAAAGTATGTGCTAACAGATTGTGTTGTGTAGGACTGCTTTGCATGTTAACTAAACAAGGAAACACATCTGTCCCTAAAAGTAGGGCCTGAGGGAACTCAACCAACAAAAGCATTTCAAGAGTAAAACATAAGGCCAGCCAACCCATTTAAGGAAATATAAAACGAAGTGCCAAAACCCGATTGATTGATTTAATGATTCAAAAACTATAATTAAAGCATTACACTTATAATCTATTTATTATATGTAGGAAAAGTAATAGTCATATGGGTTTCTAAAATAATTTTCAATAATATTTATAGAATACAATAACTAAATGGGACCTCAAAATTTTATTACCTATTTCTTTACTGCAAGGCAGAACTATTCAACTCTTACAAGACAAATGGATATCCCGCCAATTCTTGGAGATTCACAGGCAAAGAGCTTTCAACAGCAACACTGTAATTTTGCTTTGACTTTCAGTGGAGAACAGATGCTAAAATTTTATGATAAATGCACATAAGTATACAAGATAATTTCTATATCATTTCAGTCTTTTAAAATTCAAACAAAATGATATTGGTACTCTTATATCTTATTAACCTTATCACTATACTACTATCGTTTATCATCTCTGGACGAATACACAGTACCTGGTATCCTATGGAGAGAAAACCTTGATAAGAATACAAAAATGCTTAATGATTATTTGACCATTAAAAATATTATTATTCTTTCTATCTTTAAGCAATACATGAAGTTATGTTAGTCTTCCTGGTTCTGGGTGGAATCTGGGGTAAGCAGTACATATTTAAATTCCTATATGAATACTGAATTTGAAGAATAGATTGAAGATTTTTATGATTTTTTTCATTCTATTAAAAATAACATGAAAAAATGTCACCCATGTCATAAAATGGCATAGATTATAACTAATGAGATATTAATGACTAGAAAAGTTTATTTTTCACCTTTCTTTAGTACTGGTGGACATGGCTTAGCAATAATAGCACAGCAAACCTTCCCAAAGCAAACCTTCACCCTGGTCTTTGACCTCTATGAGTTGAATGGGGAATCACTTCCTGTGAATGATGATTATGAAGAAATGATATTCATCATGTAGGCTGTATGGCAAAACCATTGGCAACCGGAAAGACGTTTTTCAGAAACCAAAAAATGTATGTTTTCATGTGCTCTGTATCCAGTCTTTCCGTGGAGCAGCAACATATCTGCTGGTCCTACCTGTGAGCCCAGCTGCTGCTATGGGAAGAGTTCCTTGCAGATTTGATCCACTTTTCCCTGACATCATCTCCCTTCAAGGGCACACTGCTTATCTTACAGACTCTACACTAGACCTTCTCCAATTTGTACTTTGTAGGACTTAGGAGAGATTTTTGGGCACGCTTTGTAGTCCAGAAATGAAGCAACTTAACTCTCCTAAGGAAACTCTCAGTCCACAGGGAATGGATGCTGTTTGATAAATACTTCTCTCTATAGTGAAATTCCAAAAGCCTTTTGTACAATCCAAAAGTTAGGGGAGTATTGACCTAATTTGCCCAAACTCTTCCATTCTTTATCCTGATTGCTGATATCATCAACTGAATAAACTACCTGCACAAAATTCTTGTTTGATGCATTGCTTTTGAAAGAAATCCAGAGTAAAACAGTGTCCTTCCTTTTTTCCCTTCCTTCTTTTCCTTTCCTTCCTTCCTTGCTTACTTCCTTCTCACACTCTCTCCCATTCTCATTCACTCCCTCATCTAATCTACCTATCATCATCTACATCAAACATAACAGAGATATATTGATTTCTAAATAGTAATTTTAAAGGAATAATTGAGTATTAAAGGTAAGTTCATCCGAATTAGTAAAAGAAAATAATTTATAATAATTTTTTATTTTACTTATTAAAATTTATGAAATACCAAGTTCCCCTGTATTTAATGAAAGATGACATGCTGATTCTAATGGGGAAATTTGAGTAAGGTCAGACACAGAAAGTAAAGGATAGAGTCTCTCTAAAATGTAAATTAGATTGCAGATATAATATATGTGTGTTATTTAAATTTAAGAATAAAAAAGCAAGGTTTTATAAAGTGCACACTCTACCTGACCCTGTTCTCCAAATCTGCTCTCTGAGTAGCATTAGTGAACTATGTAAATACTTTTCTAGATTTTCTACAGTCTTATAGATTTCCTTTAGTTAAAACAGAATCCTATATTATTTGTATAATAATAGTGCTATGACTTGGTGCTTGTTTTTTTCCTTAACAATATACATGAGGTATCTTTTCTTATTTGAGTTTTCTTCAAATAATGAGCTGTTTATTACATCTAGTATTTACATGGAACACCAGCCAAGTCTAACTCAAATTAGATCATCCTTGGCATTTCAATATGTTAAATGTTATGTCTATAAGTTCATCAAAGAATAGAATCCAGTTCCGTACTACAAGCATGCATTCCAGGCTTAATCATCTCTAGAGCATTGTCACTTCCATTTAACAATGATCGAGCAGGCAGCTTTAGCGCATGAAATCATTCCGTATAAATCCATGCCCAAGCACTAGCCAGTAACTTCTTGGAAAGGTGAGGTGTAGAAAAGACGTTCAATTTGGAACCGTTTCTATTCTGCAAACTAGTTAATCAAAACATTGTTTCAGCATATAATGAGTGTCTTTGACAAGGTTTCACTAGAGTGGCCATCAAAGAGGCAGAAGCAGCTATGGGTAGCATCTTGTAACACTTCCTCTCAATTAGTGTGGGCAAACACTAACAAGGAGAAATTATGGAGGCAATTAGAATTTAAACATAAACGAGTCTACATGTTGAAGTTACTTGCTTGATAATATAATAGATGATTCCCAAATCTTGAGCTTTAAATCTTTCCATATGTATGGGCGTTGGGAAAGCTCAGTATTTCAAGTAATCTTGCTGTGAATTTTCCTATAAAACAATAAGTTATTTGTTTTAAATATCCATGTATGTAAAAACTTTGTTTTTGTTCCATTGCATTTTATTTTCTTAGGAGTCACGTCAAAAATTAATCTGATTTTAATAAGATCATTTTTTTTTCATATTAGAGGAACTATAACTTTCATTTTACTAGATTTCTCAAAAAAAACCAATCTCTACTCCTTCAAAGAGAGTGTGATTTTAAAGATGATTAAATTTATGGTATTTGTTAGTCATTCAAGTGACAGAGCGTGTAGGATTCCCTACCCAAAAGGCATTCTTCCTTACCCCAAACTGCTTGCCTGGATCATACCTGCAATTTAAAAATGTACACATGGATATTTTAACATGACATTATAAAATAAATACATGGTTATCAGCAATAATCTTACATATGTTAGGAACTTTTCAACACAGTATTGTGCTCATGTTGGAATTAGGTTTATGAAAATAATGACATATGTGCTTCAGAACGGTATGTATTACAGGCAGTGACTACTGACTTCTTTTTTTTTTGAGTTGGAATCTCACTCGGTCGCCCAGACTGGAGTGCAGTGGCCGCTACCGGTCACCGCAGCCTCGCCTGCTGGGCTCCGGCAATCCTTCTGCCTCAGCCTTCTGAGTAGCCAGAATTACAGGCATGCGCTACCACGCCCGGCTGATTTTTTGATTTATTGTAGAGATGAGGTCTCGCTGCCCAGGTGGGTCTCGAACACGCGGGCTCAGGCAATCCACTCACCTCAGCCTACCAAAGGCGCAGGATAACAAGCTGAGCCACGGAGCCTGGCGACTGCTGACTTCTAATGTGGGTGTGGCAGAGCTCATATACTGTACTTTGCTTATGAAAATCAAAAGAGGAAAGTTGTCACAAACTCTGTTTAGAGCTTCTCTCTCTCTCTCTCTCTCTCTCTCTCTCTCTCTCTCTCTCGCATGCGCACGCGTGCTCTCACTCTCTTACTTTCTCTCTCCAAAACACAATATGTGTACTGCTCACTAGTTCATTGCAATCATTTGGATTCAGTCCATAACTTGATTCAATAAAGAATTCATGTGACAGCTGTCTGACCTATGTAGCCTGCTTGATCTTTTAAAACTTCTTTCAATTCTGCCATTTTGAAATCTCTTCAGAACTATGCCTAAAGCTATCCTTCTGCAGAATTCATGCTGTGATATTTTGATATTTTACTGTTTTTGTTTGGGATCAAAATACTATATAGGTTAATTCAGAGTTCATAATATCTTACCTAAAGATATTTTCAGTAAATAAAAATAGTACATTAGTTTCTTTTCAAACTGATTTACACCTACATCTATATGGGTATATCGTTCCCTAAATAAACACTTAAATATCTGAACAATTCAAAATGGGCTTAGTATAAGAAGAATTTAATAATATTATTTTCTATGAAAATTTTGGCTATGTCAATTCAGTGGCATGACCTTCTGAATAATATTTATTCTGCAACATAAGAATAGACAAACCTGATCTTGGTCCAATCATATTACTGACTTTTCTACTGTTAACACAATCTATACTTTGTAGAACTCTGGACCTGCCAAATGTAATAAAGAACGACAGCTCCTTATTGTTCTTAAAACTATCAGAACCCTAAATTTGCATAGAGGGTAAATCTCAAATACATTGTCATTGTGTAAGAAGTTGTGAAAACTGAAGAAAGCCTAGTTAGTAGTATTTTTTTTTTGCTACATCTGCCTGCTCTCGTATTCCCTTCTTCTTGCCATGTGTTGTATCAGCTTTACCTGAAGAATCCAAGAACTAGATGGAAATACCATACATTATAAGACTCCTGGGTTGTTTTAACCAAGTTCTTTCCTGTATCTGGAATATTATTCCATTCCCTTATGCTGAGACCCAACTCAAAAGTCACCAGATTCTGTCACTAGAACCTTTAAGCTGAACTTATCACTCTCCCCTGTTTTCCCATACCATTTCATACGTTAATAAGGGGATAGATGTCTCTTTATTTAGTGCTTCTTTACAACAGAGCAAGAACTTCAGTTAAGACATGTATCAATGTGTATAGCACTGTTGGTTTTCTATCAAATAAACATAATGGCACAATTGATTGGGTCATCATACTGCAAACCATGCAAAGTGAAGGAGTGGTAAAAATTAATATGATATTGACCTCTTTTGTGAAATTTTTCTCACTGTGAAATGAAACCCATATATATCATAATCAAATTTTAAAGAGTCGTGGTATTTTAACTTGAATGAGCTCTCTTATATTGCTTTGAGTAAAACATAATGAGACCCAAAATATCTACAAAGTATATTATAGGTTTAATTTTTTTCTTAAAATATATATAAAGCTATAAAACTACATCACTAGTAGGACTTGCCTGTGGGTTGATGGAGTAGGACATAACAGCAAACTGTCAATGGGGTTGATTTGAAGGGCACACAGGACAATCTCACAAAAGTATCCACTTCTCCATTTTCTGGAATCCCACAAACATTTTGAGTTTTCCTGAGTCCATAGTTACCTTTTTATTAAAATTCCAGCATGAATGATAACCTCATTAACCACAAAGCCAAGATCTAAAACATGGGAGGCATTCAAATGCATTGAGACCAAAAGATTTTCCACTTTTGTCTTTTCGCTGAATCATTTTTACAGAGCCCTAATGCAGAGACATGTAAAAACAGAGCTGTCCAGGCTGCATTGGCAGGGCTATTTCACTGTATGCATGCAGAATGCAGAATAGATGGCACCCTTTCTGGATAAGGACAATACGACATCTGCTGTGCTGCCTCACTCTCTTCTCATCCTCACACCTTGGGTGTTCATGAGGACAACTCTGTGTACCATATGGTTCCCTCATACACAATGTGGAAAATCATTAACTCCAGACTCACTTTTTAATTTTACCCAAGGCAGATGGAGTAAGTGAATTACCAAAGGCATACATTCTCAAAAAATACTCTTGGTGGGGAGGTGGCAAAAAAATATACTCTATTTATATATCAAGAAATATATAGTACAGTACATAAACAGATGTATATTTGTGGTATTAAAATTTCATGAGACTTGAATAGAAAAAAAAATGTCTTAAAAAATTCCTTGGAGGGCAAAAGTGAAAAAAAAAGAAATTCTTCTGTATCATAGCGGATGTTGTAAGGCTTAATTATGCAGAAGGGGAAGTGAAATGAGAACTCAGGCTGCCTGAAGAAGTTGGGCTAATGGAGATACCAGAGAGAAGAAATGTGCCCCGGGGCCTACTAGAATAAAAATGAATCTAGTGAATTGCACAATTTTGAACCAAGAGACTAACACAGAGAAAAATACTTTGTTTTTCTTTTACATTGCCCTCAAATATGTTATATCTTAGGGACCTTTTACCAATCAGCAAAGAATCTTGCCTATATCCTGTATTACAGGCATTTCCAATGATGAGGGGAAATCTCAGTTTTGTAATTAAATCTCATATTCTAATATCTTAAAAGTACCTTCCATTTTAAATTTTGATTTCAAATTTGGACCCAATCCTAAGCTTCTCTTCTTCATCCAACAGGGACACACAGAAAGGAAGAAAACATGGTTCTACTCTTCCTCTGGCTACTTCTTTTCCCAGTTTGTCTCTCCCAGATTTGGAACAGAAAAAAGAAGGTTTATTAAAAGGAAAATAAGTTGATTTGCTGCAATAGTCTTGCTATTTCAGTGTTCTCTTGGCTAATGATGTCTGGCAATTAATATTGACTCTTTGGCAGGTGTTTACATGTGGAGTGTTGGTCCTTTCATGAGTTGGCAACATAAGCTCTTTGGGAGACACATGGGTTGCTCAGCATTTAACAGCTGCCTGTTATAAGCAAAGCATTCCCTAGTTAGCATTCCACTTACCTTCCAAGCTCCTTTCTCAAGTGCTACAACCTCAGGATCTTACTGCTGAAGTTCTCCAAAGTTGTATCACTTGAACATACTAACAAGATAGACCAAAGCCTGATATCTTTTCTCATTGTCCATGTGACAGAGAAAAAGCATAATCACATTGAATGAAGAGATATAAGCAACCCCTCCCCCACCAACTCCATGCATTTTCTCCTTGCTTTTTGCTATCACAAGCTTCTCTGACCTTCAGAGTTTCCCAGTTCACTGCCCTCAGGAAACTCATCTCACTGCAGATGACACCCACAGGCTTAAGGCAAAGGGATGGAGAAAGGTCTTCCAGGCAAAAGGAAAATAAAAAAGAGAGGAGTAGCTATTCTAGCATTAGAAAAAAAAGACTTTAAACCAATAAAAGTTAAAAAGGACACTAAATAACACTACATAATTATAAAAACTTCAATTTATCAACAAGAAATATCCATCTTGGATATGTACATACTCAACATAGGAGCACCCAGATTTATCAAACAATTGCTAATTAAACTAAGAGAGGATATTGACAGTCATATAACTGTAGTCAGAGACTTTAATACTCTGCTAACAGCCTTAGCAGATCATCAAGTAAAAAATTAACAAGAAAATTCATAAACTTAACTTGAAACTCAACCAATTGGACCTAATAACCATCTACAAAACACTTCACCCAACAACCACAAAATAAACATTTTTCTCACCAACACATGAAACATACTCCAAGATTGACCACATACTTGGACATAAATCAAGTGTGAACAAATTTCAAAAGGTTGAAATCATACCAAGCATCTTCTCAGATCACAGTGGAACAGAAATAAATATCATCTTCAACAGAAATCCCCCAAAACACACAATTGCATGGAAATTAACAAAATACTTCTGGGTGATTTTGGGGTTAACACAGAAATCAAAGTAGAAATAAAACAATACCTAGAAACAAATGAAAAACAAAGACACAACACACCAAAACCTCTAGGATACCATGAAATCCATACTGAGAGAGATGTTTACAACATCTCACACATGCATCAAGAAAACAGAGAGATCTCAAATTAATACTTTAACATAGCACCTAAGGGAGCTAGGAATGCAAGAGCATTCTAATCCCAGAATGATTAGTAGAAAAATGGAAATTGTTAAAATAAAGTCACAGTTGAATGAAATAGAGACAAAAAGAATCATACAAAGGATCAAGGAGATGAAAAGCTGGTTTTTTGAAAGCATAAATATGATTGCCAGATGCCTGGTCAGAGACAGAGACAGAGAGAGAGAGAGAGAGAGAGAGATGATAGATAGATGATAGAAAGATAGATGGATAATCTGAATAAGCACAATTAGAAAAGAAAAAGGTAATGTTACAAATGACTATGAAGAAATACAAAAAGTTATCAGAGACTACTATGAATATCTGTATGGAATACACTAGAAAATCTAGAGGAAACGGAAGAAACCTCCTTTCCAAAAAAAAAAAAAAAAAGTCCTAGGCCAGATGGTTTCTCAGCTGAATTCTACAAGACATACAAGGAAGAGCTGATACCAATCCTTCAGAAAGTATTTCAGGTCATCAAGAAAGAATGATTCTCTCTAGCTTATTCTGTGAAACCAGTATCATCCTGATACCCAAAAATGGCAAAGACCCAACAAGGAAAGAAAAGTACAGGTCAATTTCTCTAATAAACATAGAGGCAAAAATCCTCAACAAGACTCTAGCTAATCACATGTAATAGCACATTTCAGGGATCACCCAACATGACTAGGTGGGCTTCCTTCACAGGATACAAGCCTGGTTCAACAAATGTAAACCAATACACATAATCCATCACATCACATCATGTAAAACCAAGAACCAAATGTTTATCTCATTAGATGCAGAAAAAGCATTTGATACAATCCAACACTCCTTCTTGATAAAAGCCCTCAGTGGGCAGAATTTAAGATGGCAGCTGACAGGTCAGGCTGTAAAAATCTCCTTGGAGGCAAGTGACAATAAAGACCCTCTGTGAGTAGGCAGGCACTGGCGGGAGCATGAAAGTTCATCTAAGGTGATACTTGGCTGCATGCACCCAGATCCCCCTTGTGAGGGCGACTGCAAGCCCCCAACAGCCCTGAAACTAGAGCTCAGCTCCCAAGATTGCAGCAGCAATGTCTGCTGCCTGCAGGAATGTGCCTGAGAAAAACCTGCTGAATTGAGCTGATTGCCAGCACCTGCCACCCAGCACACACTATCACCTGGCATGCCACCCGCTGGGGCACAGGATTTGATTATTGGAGAGAGAGTGTTGGGGGAACCTAGAGAGAGGAATACATGCCTGGTGAGGAACAGCCCATCGCAGCCATTTTCCAGGAAGAGATATGCATTGCTCTGCCCAGCTTTCCTCCACCCCAACCTCCAACTTGTTGCCTAAGCAGCAGGACAAACTATTGCCCCAGGTGCTCTCTTACCATTTGAAGTAGGAGAGAGACCTAAAAAGGTGCTGGAAGGGGCTGCAGACAGAGCCCAGAGATCCGATCTCTGTGAATGGTAGATCAACTACTCACGGCTTGATTGAGGTCCAGAGGAAATATCCTGAGAGCACAAACTTCAGAGGGACCTGACTAATGCTGAGTTCCAGGCACCCCACCCCCTACCCTGATCCTGCTGGGGACAAAGGATGAGGAAGAACTCCAAAGAGATCAGTGGTGAGTCCAGGCTGACACAAACCCCTCCTCCCCAGCAATCCTCTGAACATCAGTCCCACATAGCTGGGCCACTACTGAGAGGGACAAACCAGATGGAGCATGCACATCAGTCACAATAGGAGAACCCCATTGCAGGATAGGCCTGGCTGGGGCAACCTCATAAGAGTACATACCTGGGGAAGAGACTATCCTGTACATTGCCAACAGAGATCTCCCTGACCATAAGAGAGTGGGAGGAGAAGACTGCAGCCCCACCCACCTCCACTACCCTTCCTCCTTCTCTGCTTCCTTCCCTGAGGAGAGAGTGAAAGAGGTGGCTCTGCAGGAGAGATCTGATTAGAAGAACAATTACAGAGCCTGCCACAAGAGGACAGGGTTTTTTTGTCTTTGTTTTTTGTTTTTTTTAATTTTCAATTATTTTTTAATTTTAAAATTTTTCTGACTGTTAGTTCATCTATTTTTAAAATATGTTTCCTTTGTGCATGAATGTGTATGTGAGGCTTTGACCTGCATCCCCTCCCAATTTTTTCTTTTTGTTCTCCATTTCTTTCTGCTTTTATTTGTCATTCTCTGTTTATGTGTGTATGTGAATGATTGAGAGTTCATCTTCTGATTTTGTTGGTTTTTGCTCTTTTGTTCTTCTGGGGTTTTTTAATACTCATTTATTATAATTTAAGGGGTGTGTCAATATATGTGTAAGGGTTTCACCTGAATTCCTCCTTTTTTTCTCTTTTTTCTTTTTTCTTATTCTCCCCCCTTCAGTCTTTTTGTCTTTCTTCTCTATTCACTTTGTACTAGGCGTGTGTGTGTGTGTGTGTGTGTGTGTGTGTGTGTGTGTTTAGTTTTCTTGGTTTTTTTCTGTTGTTGTGGTTTGTTTTGTCTTGCTTTGTTGTTATTGCAGATTGTTTTCTGGTGTGGGTTGGTTTCTGCTTTGCACCATCGTATAGAGTGGTGGTGGGGAGTGGATCTCAGGGAAAACATACCACAATAAGTGAACATTTTAATTTGCAAGTAACATCTGACTCCTAGCACCCATCCCCCACTTTACTTGGATTTCAAAAACTACAAGAGACAGCAAACCTTCCCATCCACCATCCTATTTCAAAATAGAAGAAATCCAGAACCCAGATCAGGGAATAGAGGACTGAGCAAACATCAGAAGGGAAAGCCTCTCCCACTGACACTGAATAACACAACTAAAGAAAAAAACAAGAGATCTGTCACAAATTAGGAAAAGTCAAAGGAAGATCTCAAGCAATTCCAAGTCTACCAAAGACAAAACTCCTGAGAAATCAGACCTTCATGCCCAAACAATGGAAGCCACCAATGACTTGACCTAGAATATGACAGGGATCAGGGAATGGTTGGAAAGAGTGAATAAGACTCAAGAAAGACAAGATGCAACACTGAAAGAACTTGTAACAGAGATTCTGGCAATAAAAAATTTCATTCAGGAAATAAATAACAAGATGACAAGCATGGAAAGCAGAATTAATCTAGCTGAAGAAAGAATCTCAGAACTTGAAGACCAAAACATGGAATTAACCCAATCTGTAAAAAACATAGAAAGAAGACTCAGAAAGAAAGAACAAAACCTACAAGAGATGTGTGATTATATCAAGAGGCTGAACCTGCACCTGATTGTTATCCCAGAAGAAGAAAGGGAAAACGAGAACAACTTGGAACAAGTATTCCAGGAGGTAATGCAAGAAAACTTTCCCCATCTCAACAGAGATGTGACTAGTCAAACACAAGAGATACAGAGAAACCCAACAAGACATCAAATGAGAAGACCAACCCCTAGACACATAGTAATTTGCTTACACAAAGTAGGCACAAAAGAAAAAATCCTAAAGGCAGCAAGAGAGAAAGATCAGACTACCTACGGGGGAAAATCAATAAGAATAGCAGCAGACCTATCAGCAGAAACACTACAAGCAAGAAGGGACTCGAGCCTTATATTCAAAGTCCTCAAAGAAAAGCAATTTCAACCAAGATTTTCCTATCCAGTCAAGCTCAGTTTCATCAGTGATGGAGAATTAAAATCCCTTCCAGACATCCAATCCCTAAGAGATTATGCAGCTTCCAGACCAGCTCTACAGGAGACACTTAAAAAGGTATTAAGCTCAGAAGAAAGAAGAAGAAGAAGAAAAAAGAATCACCACGCACTTCCCAAGAGAACAGCAGAGCACAGAATCAACAGAGAATACAGCGCAACAAGAAACTTGAAAACACACACATACATTAACCCCAAAGCCAAAAGAAAACAAGCAAACAAAGAAAAAACTTTATAAGAACCTCATGACAGGGATAAGCAATCACATTCCAATAATCAGTCTGAATGTGAATGGACTAAATGCACAACTGAAAAGACACAGAATGGAGGACAGGATAAGAAAACATGACCCCATTATTTGCTGCATCCAGGAGACACATCTCACTACAAGGGATGCACACAGACTCAAAGTTAAAGGATGGAAAATGAGTTTCCAGGCAAATAGATCACAAAAGAGGGCAGAAGTTACAATCTTAATATCAGAAAAACACCTTCAAGCTATCAAAAATTTTAAAAGATGCAAAAGGACACTACATAATGATAAAAGGTTCAATCCATCAACAAGAAATGTCCATCCTAAATATATATGCACCCAACACAGGAGCACCAGCATTTATAAAGCAATTACTAAATAAACTAAAAAGATTTTTACTCTAACACTATTATAGCAGAGGACTTGAATACTCCATTGACATCACTAGATAGATCATCAAGGTAAAAAATCAAAAAGGAGATCCAGAACCTAAACATGACACTTGACCAAATGGACTTAGTAGATACCTACAGATTATTCCATCCAACAAACAGAATATACATTCAACTCATCAACAAATGGAACATAGTCCAAGATCAACCACATTCTTGGCCATAAATCAAGCATAAACAAGTTCCGTAAGGTTGAAACCTTGCCATGCATATTCTCAGACCACAGTGGAATAAAAATAAATGTCAAAACCAACAACATTTCCCCAAAGCTCGCAAAGACATGGACACCAAACAGCATGATGCTGAACACGAATAGGTCAACACTGAAATCAGAGAAGAAATTGAAAGATTCCCGGAAACAAATGAAAATCAAGAAACATCTTACCAAAACCTCTGGGATGCCATGAAAACACTTCTAAGAGGGAAATTTATATCTCTATGAGCACACATCAAGAAAATAAAAAGATCACAAGTGGAGAGCCTAACAAGTCATCTAAGGGAGCTGGAAAGAGAAGACCACCAAAACCTCAACTTTAGCAGAAGAATCCAAATCACAAAAATAAGAGCCCAAATATGGGACATGGAAGACAAAAAAATTATAGAAAACCTCAACAAAACAAAAAGCTGGTTCTTTGAAAGAATTAACAAAATTGATGGGCCCCTAGCCAGAATGACCAAGAAAAAGAGAGAAAAACCCAAATAAACACAGCGAGAAATACAAAATATCATATCACAACTGACCCCGAAGAAATAAAAAAGATTATCAGAGATTACTATGTACACCTATATGGAAACAGACTTGATAACCTAGATGAAATGGAGGATTTTCTGACATCACACAACCTCCCCAAACAAGAACACATTGAGACACTAAATAGACCAATAAGAACCCAGGAAATTGACTCTGTCATATGAAAACTACCTACCAAAAAAATCCCTGGACTGGATGGCATTCCAACATAACTCTACAAAACATACAAGGAGGAGCTGATACCAATCCTACTGAAAGTATTCCAGGCAATTGAGAAAGATGGAATCTCCCCAAATCATTTTACAAAGCTAACATCACACTGATATCCAAACCGGGTAAAGAACCAACGAAGAAAGAGAACTACAAGTCAGTATCCCTTCTTAACATAGATGCAAAAATCCTCAGCAAGATTCTAGCAAATTTGATCCAAAAACACATCTCAAAAAACATCCACCATGACCAAGTAGGCTTCACGCCCAGGATGCAGGGCTGGTTCAACATTCGCAAGATCATAAATGTAATTAAATACATGAACAGATGTAAAAACAAGAACATGATTATCTCATTAGATGCAGAAAAAGCTTTTGATAAAATCCAACATACCTTCTTGATAAAAACCCTCAAACACCTAGGTATAAAAGGAACATATCTCAAAATAGTAAGCGCCATCTACGACAAACCCACAGCTAACACATTGCTAACTGGACAGAAAATAGAAACATTTCCCCTGAAACCTAGAACAAGACAAGCCTGTTCACTCTTACCCCTCTTGTTCAATATTGTGTTGGAAGTCCTAGCTCAGGCAATTAGACAAGAGAAATCAGGGGTATCCAGATAGGAAAAGAGGAAGTCAAGTTATCCCTCTTTGCTGATGATATGATCCTATACCTTGAAAATCCAAGAGAATCTGTCAAAAACCTGCTTGCACTGATAAAGGACTTTGACAAAGTCTCAGGGTACAAAATAAATGTGCAAAAGACAGTTGCATTCCTTTACACCAACAACAAGAAGGCACAGACCCAAATAAAAAGCACAATCCCATTCACAATATCCATCAAAAAGATGAAATACCTCGGCATCTTCCTAGCCAGAGAAGTGAAACATCTTTACAATGAGAATTATAAAACACTGCTCAAAGAAATCCAAGAAGACACAAATAAATGGAAAAATATTCCATGCTCATGGATAGGAAGAATCAACATTGTTAAGATGTCCCATCCTACCAAAGGCAATCTACAGATTCAATGCAATACCCATTA
>NW_007195182.1:4977-26792 GCF_000164805.1 Carlito syrichta | reverse complement strand
AAGATAAATGACCACAAATAGCCAAAACAATCCTTAGCAAAAGAAACGAAGCAGGAGGTATCACACTTCCAGACTTCAAACTTTATTATAAGGCTACAGTAATCAAAACAGCTTGGTATTGGTACAAGAACAGGCACATCGACCAATGGAACAGGATAGAGATTCCGGAAGCAAGGCCTCAATTCCTCAACCAACTCATCTTTGACAAAGCCTCCAATAACAACCACTGTGGAGAGAAGAAGCTATTCAGTAAATGGTACTGGGAAAAGTGGCTGACCACATGCATAAGATTGAAACAGGACCCCTACCTATCACCATACACAAAAATTAACTCTAAATGGATCAAAGACCTAAATGTAAAACCTCAAACTATAAGAATCTTAGAAAGCACAGGAGACATCCTTATGGAAATTGGAACTGGGAACCAATTCCTTTTCAGAACCCTAAAGCCCAATACCTTAAGAAATAAGATAGACAAGTGGGACCTCATCAAATTAACGAGCTTCTGCAAAGCCAAAGAAACCATCAAGGGAGCAGGGAGACAGCCCATGGAATGGGAAAAAATATTTGCCAACTGTATATCTGACAAAGCCCTAACATCTATGATCTACAAGGAACTCAAACATACCAAAAGAATAAAAACAAACAGCCTCTTTAAAACGTGGGCAAAAGACATGAATAGACACTTCTCAAAAGAAGATATACAAGCAGCCAACACATGAAAAAGTACTCAGCCTCACTCATCATCAGAGAAATGCAAATCAAAACCACCTTGAGATACCACCTAACCCCAGAAAGAATGACCCTCATTAATAAAGCAAACAACAACAGATGCTGGTGAGGATGTGGAGAAAAAGGAATACTTCTACACTGCTGGTGGGAATGCAATCTAGTACAACCTCTTTGGAAGAAAGTGTGGCAATTTCTGAAAGAACTAGAAATCGACCTTCCATATGACTCAGTAATTCCCCTATTGGGAATAAACCCGGAGATTAGCAGTTGTAGAAAACTGTCAGGGGAGGTGGGTGGGATTGGCAGTTGAGGGAAACTGCTAGGGTAGGGAGGGGCATACCTCTTCAACAAGGGTACTGCAAGGTAAACGAAACCAGACCAGGCAAAACGGCAACAAAGGAGCCAAGAAAAATTTACTAGCGCAATCCCAGGCGAGGTTCACCGGTTCATGTAACTGTGGGCCAGAGAAGTTGCGCCCAGCAAGATGGGCAATGGGTTTATAAAGGGCACACCGAGAAAGCTGTGAGGGTTCGGGGAGAGCAATCACTGGTTGAGACAGCTGTCACGTCTGCTGGTAATTGGCTGAACGGGGTTGCTAGAGTTGCTGTAACAGGTACTGGCTGGCTTTGCGGCTAGAGTCTTAGTTCCGGTTAATCATTTTTGCTGGCTCACTCTCGCCCATTGTTCTCCTGGTCTGGGTTGGGGCCATCTTGTTGAGGCCCGCCCCACCCTCCAGTACCTCCGGCCTTACAGGTACCTGCACGATCAATGTTTATATACCTAACCCTGAATTGTATCCCACATCTTTATAAAATAATAATAATAATAATAATAATTCCTCAAATACCTGGGCATTGAAAGCAATGTCCTCAAAATAATGAGAGTCATCTATGATGAACCTGAAACCAACAACATACTTAACTGGCAGAAGCTGAAGATATTCCCCCTAAGAACTGGAACAAGATAAGTAAGCCCACTCTCACCCCTCTTATTTAACATAGTACCAGAAGTCCAAGCCAAAGCAATCAGTCAAAAGGAAGAAATTGCAGGTATGCGAATAGAAAAAGAGGAAGTTAAATTATCCCTCTTTGCAAATGATATTATTCTATACATGAAAACCCTAGAAAGTCTGTCATAAACTTCCTTGCACATATAAATGACTTCAGTAAATTTTCAGGATAAAAAAATCATTGCACAAATAATGTTGCATTTTGATACAACACAACAAGCAAGATGAGAACCAAATTAAAAACACAATGCCATTCACAATAGCCAAACAAACAAAATAATACCTTGACATCTATTTAATCAAAGAAGTGAAAGACCTTTATAATGGGAACTACAAAACACTGCTCAAAGAAATCAAGGACAACGCAAACAAATTGAAGCTCATCCCATGCTCATGGATTGGAAAAATCAATCTCGCCAAGATTTCCATTCTATCCAAAGCAATCTACAGATTCAATGCAACCCCTATCAAGTTACCAGCATTTTATTTTATGTACCCAGAAAAGACAATACAAAAATTTATATGGAAGCAAAAAAGAGCCTGAGTAGCTAAAGCAATCCTCAGCAAAAAGAACAAAGTTGGTGACATCACACCCCCAAACCTCAAACTTTACCACAATGCTACAATAACCAAGAGAGCATGGTTTGGGTATAAAAATAGACACATAGACCAATGAAACAGGACCGAGAATATCCAGAAATAAAACCACAGAACTTCAACCAATTCATTTTTGATAAGCCAACAAAAACAAACACTGCAGAAAGGAAACCATATTTAACAAATGGTTCTGGGAAAACTGGCTAACTACATACAGAAGAATGAAACTCGACCCCTACTGATCTCCACATACAAAAACTAACTCAAAATCGATCAAGGATTTAAATATGAAACCCCAAACTATAAGAATCTTAGAAGAAAATTTAGAAAATACCTTCTTGAACGTAAGAATAAGCCATGAATTCATGGTCAAGTCCTAAAAAGCAAATGCATTAAAAGCTTAAATTGACAGGTGAGACCTTATCAAGCTAAAATTTTTTTCAAAGCAAAATAAACCATCAAGAGAGTAAATAGACACCTCATAGAATGGTAAAAAATATATATTTGCAAGCTATGCATCTGACAACTGTCTCGCATCCAGGATCTACAAGGAACTCAAAAGAATTGACAGGAAGAAAACAAATAACCTCCATTTAAAAGTGTGCAAAGGACATAAACAGACAGTTGTCAAAGGAAGAGATTTAAGCAGCCAAAAAATATGAAAAATGATCAGCCTCAAATTAATTATCAGAGAAATATGAATCAAAACTGCAATGAGATACCACCTCACATCAGTCAGGGCAGCTATTATTAAAAAGTCAAAAAACAACAGGTGTTGGTGAGGCTGCATAGAAAAGGAAATGCTTCTACACTGTTGATGAGAATGTAAGTTAGTTCAACTTTTGTGGAAAACAGTTTGGCGTTTTTTCAAGGAACTAAAAATTAAGCTTCCATATGATCCAGCAACCCCACTTCTGGGAGTATACTCAAAGGGACATAAATTTCTCTACCAAAAAGACGCCTGCCCATGTATGTTTATTGAAGCATTATTCACAATAGAAAATACGTGGAATCAATGCAGGTGCCCATTGAAATGGGATTTAGAGTCTATCATACTCAGTGTTATATTGCAGAAACAAAGAACAGAGTACCATATGTTCTCACTCATAAGCAGACCTTGAACAGTTATCATAATACTATAAGAAAGGGATTGGCAGTTGAGGGAAACTGCCAGGGGAGGGAGGGGCACACCTCATCAACAAGAGTGCCTGCATGATGAATATTTGTATACCTAACCCTGAGTTGTACCACATTTTTAAGATAAAAAAAAGAAATTAAAAAAATTAAAAACCCTTTAGACAACAAATTTTAAAAAATTGGAATGGATAAAGAAAATGTGATACATAGAAACAATAGAATACTATGCAGCCATAAAGAAGAACAAAATTATGTCCTTTGCAGCAACATGGATCGAAGCTGGAGACCATTAAGAGAACTATCACAGAAAAACAACAACAACAGCAAAAAAACCTGAATACTACATGTTCTCATGCATAAGAGAGCCTTGATCACTGGACACACAAGCCCAAAGATTGGAAAAACGAACACTGAGCACTGCTAATTAGGGAGGGAAGAAGGGAAGATTAGGGGCATACAACCACCTATTGTGTATTATGTCTTTTACCAGGGGTAAAGGGGGCCCGCTAAGAACTCAAACGTCACCAGCACACAATTTGCTTATGTACTCCACAACTTTAAATTTAAAAAAAAATTCCCGTTCATCAACAGATGACACTCATTTTATTCATGTAGACCCTCAAATACTCAGGAATATGAGGCCCTCAGGAATGCTCCAATACATATGACCAGACTCAAATGGCAAGAAAACAGGTCAAGTTTCGCAAATAAACAAGCATTTAGCCAAAGAGTAAGATGCCTTTCTGCCATTCCTCAATTCCTGGGAATAGCTCTTTTGAAACTTGCCTTCCATAGCATAAAATACAGGAAGCACTCCCCTCCTCTCCTAATGCCACAAAACTTGTATTTGGATTATTACCTATTATAGACACACATTGCAACTTCAATCAAATTCCCTTGAATTTCCACTCTTCTTTATTTATAGCCTACAGGTGGGTGATTGGGAGGTTGTCACATAACAGAATATGACATTTTTATTGTAAGTAATGAAAGAATATGTCCAGAAATTCTTATGAATATGAAAATACTTGGAGACTACCGTCCTCAGCTCTCATTCAACCTCCTGGTACAGTAACATTGACATGTTGCTAAACTGTTTTTTACTTTCAGGTTTGGAAAAAGGTATTTAACTCTGTATTCAATAAAATATGAGTTATGAAAAAAATACCATTTTAGTGCATACAATTTTTCACTCTATTTCATATAACTTAGGCCAAGTGACTTTACTATGAATTTTCAAATTCAGTTTTCAAAAACCTTCATTATGCCACCTGGAAGCATTTAAGTCCATGAAGCCAATAAATTACAAATTAGTATAATAAAGTAGCTCAAGTATGCCACAGCTAAATTAACGTCTCTTTTATATTGTAGAATCTAAAATATCGCTGAATCTTTTTGAATGAAAAATATATTTTGTTTATCATGCAAAACAAGTTAGGAATTGATCATAAAGTAGCCACTCCTGCCTGTATAGGGCATAAATAAGACCATGAAGTCTGACTCCTCTTATCTCAGAACTCTGGATTCATACATTTTTTTTCCTTCTAGCTCGTACCTCATGAAGAACCCAATTCTTCTCACCCATTCTAGTGGAGTTAGCTTCCCTTAGCAGTATCTAGCCTTAATTTTCTCACTACTTTAAACAAAACTTTTGCAAATAGGATTCATTCTCTCAGAACCACCGTTTATCTGTCATTTGCAAAACAATCTTTTTTTTTATTTTATTTTTATTTTTTGAGTTGGAGTCTCACTCTGTCGCCCAGACTGGAGTGCAGTGGCTCATTCTGTCGCCCAGACTGGAGTGCAGTGGCCGCTCCCGGCCACCGCAGCCTCGACCTGCTGGGCTCCAGCGATCCTTTCGCCTCAGCCTTCCTAGTAGCCGGAATTACAGGCGTGCGCTACCACGCCCGGCTGATTTTTTGATTTATTGTAGAGATGAGGTCTCGCCGCCCAGTGGGTCTCAAACCCGCGGGCTCAGGCAATCCACTCACCTCAGCCTCCCAAAGGCACGAGATTACAGGCTGAGCCACCGAGCCCAGCTGCAAAACAATCTTTAAACTTCTGCACAGAGGGTGTTAATTTTTACTGCATCACTTCTTCCAGAAGTCACAATGTTCCCATGTCTGCGGGGACTCCAATCTCAATGGAAGAACACTTGAGCATGAAATTTCATGCATCTTATTCGGGAGATATTTGGAAAGTGCTTTCCTGAGGAGCTCTCAAATTCCATCAAAGAATGGAATTCTGAGTCCTTCATTGAGGACATCTCCCAGATGCATCATTTGGGTCATTTTCATTTATCTGTATCGCTTAGGCATTTTGTTATGTTTTGTTTCTTGATCTGACTCTAATTATCGAGTTTATTGAATATACAGCAGGTGCAATTTTCCTTTCTGCATAGGATTATATACTTGTTTATTTTGAAAGAAAGACATTTATGCTTTTGATAGCTTGAATAACTCCAGAGAAAATAATGGGTTGAGTTTGTTTCACTGCTCAGATTTTCCCAGCTATAGAGTAAAGCAGAGATGAGTTTGAGAATGTAGCTAAACAAAGATATTGTAGTTTTATGCAGGGCTTTCATCATAGATATGGGTCTCCAATCAAACTGGTTCTCTTAAATAGGAGTTCTTCTTCTTCTTTGTAAACACAAAAGGATATCCAAGATTGAGGAAGCAAAACATTATTTTGTTCTGATTTATTGTGTGGAGAATTAATGTAGCTGCTGCAACGTTTCTATACACTAGTTCAATTTTTAACTGGTTATCATTTATTGCATTATTAATTCCACTAACAAGGTGAAGGAATCTCAGTTCCTTGATCTCTTTGTTGCATGACATATACCATCTGAAACGTTTCGTGAGCTTATTCCAGTTAGAACTCACCAGAAAATTTTATTCTGAGGGATCACTTCTTTAATAGGCAGGATAGTTTTTGAAATATAGAAGAGTGGATCTTTGACCATTGTTTCGTTAAGCACTAGCCAGGCCATGTGTTCTTTGAGTTATGGTCACTATGTTTTATGTTTGCTTAGCTTTGGCCCCCTCCCTTACCTTGGACAGGTGAATCTCTCTCTCTCTCTCTCTCTCTCTCTCTCTCTCTCTCTCTCTCTCTCTCTCTCATTTACTTTCTAAATAAACTTTGTTTGAAAACTTTGGGGGAAAAAGAGTGGATCTTTTTTAATGGAGATGAAGATTCACAAAGGGAGCCTAGGAATCTCATTTGAGGAGGTCTGGTAGAATAAGATGAATCATCAGAAGTGGATTTGCTTGTGTTCTTGCTCTTTCACAATTAGTTATTTCATATTAAACTCTATGTTATTTTATTTCTTCAAGAAAAAAGGTTACAAACACATCTAATTCTAAGTTTAGACAAGTTGTTTCAGATAAGCCAAAAGAAAACAGACATTTTCTTTAGAGTAAAAGATAGTTTGCTTTCAAGCAAAAAGTGATCTCTATTTTCTGATTTAAAAAAAGAAAAACAAAATGTAGTGAGAGGAGCCAAAGTGCTGTCACTCACCTCATCCTTGGAAAATGCTTCCCAGGATTGTGAGTGAGCTGCCACACAGAGACACGTTCTACAAGATTCACAACAGAAGTGAGTACTTGGCGGACCCTCAATATGGTCTCTTCAGAGCCCTCATAAATCAAACCAGATTTATCCAAGATTGTGGCATGGGAGAGGCCGAGCTCAAACAGACCTAGTTGAAAGTGTATTTTATAGAATTGAATCACTGTGGCTTAAGAATATTCTTAAATGTAAAAGTCGAATTAGACAGAAGCTACTTTAAATCATCCTCATTAGCAACCTGACACGTTTAACTATTGATGGGATAAATTGAATATATAAGTTTCACTGGAGTTTTTCTTTTTTTAATGAGTGGTGTGTGTGTGTGTGTGTGTGTGTGTGTGTGTGTGTGTGTGTGTGTGCATGCGTACCTGTGTGAGCATACTTCCTATTTTTTAAATCTCTTGAATGTTTATGGCAAAGCATGTTGTCACCAAATTGCAAATGGGTTCCATTAGCAGATTTTTTTGAGAAGTCTTATTCTAAGTGACTATTCAAAGAGGTAAGTCCACATTTGAGGAAAATACTCTTCCACAACTATTGGTCATTGACTTAAAAATGAATAGATGTAAATTGATACTAAGTCTTTTTCATTTTCCTATTATTCAGGTATTCTGGCATCAGTGGAATTCTTCTTTTATTCTAACTTTGGAAAGTTAACATTCTGGGTACCTCCTCTCCTCGCCCAACAATGATCTTTTGTATCTTCATCCCAGTTGAAGAGCCTGGCACACAAACAGCCTAGCCTATTCATTCCTAGAGCAATTTTACACATGCAAGACTGAAGCCAAGATTAATGTCTTCACCCCAACATACTCACTCAAATACATCCTGCTTATGTTCAAACACTGAAATCTTTAAGATGAGAACATGTTCCTGATCAATATGTCTGCTCAGGCTCACATAGCTACCCCTTTGTTGCAACTCAATCATCCAAATGGATTTTTAATAGAATGACGTTTATTTGGCCCAACTAGAGGTCTTCCAACAGGCCAGAGATGGCGTCACAAGCACGGGTGGTGGTCTTGGCTCCCTACTGGAGCAGGGCTCCTGCCAAGCTTGAGAAAATCCCTCACATTGACTCTCAGACTGCCCAGGCAGCAACTTCAGTCTGGGATCCCTTTGGAAAGGAAACTCTAGAACTCTACACTTTCACTGGCCAGATATTTAGAATAAACTCTATGTCCTTGCTGCTGGCAGTTCTTCATAGGGTTCTTTCTTTGAGATTTTGCATAGCAGTAAAGAGAAATGTCCCTTTCACAGGCCACAAAGAAGTGAGTGATGCAAATAAATATTATTAAAGGTATACAGGTGGAACCAGAGAAAATATCAAGTATGACAGATGAGGACTGAAGGAGAATGATTTAGGAGAAACAGTTGGATTCCATCCATAAAGCTAGAGGTATATAAAACATGACAGAGATGTACTAAAGACTGGTCCATATTCTGGGTATCAATATACAGACCCAGGAGCACAAGAGAAATCCTGAAGGACAAGGGTTGGTGAAAATAGCAGATACTCTGGGGTGATTTTATGCAAGACAGCTTCTAAAAGAATGGGTGGCTCTTCCTAAGTTCTGTTGCCCAGTGTAATAAAAAATAAAAGTCAAATCCAATACCTGACAAATATTTAGTGGTTTTTTTCCTTTCCAATTTATTTTCTGATGATTTAGTAATGTTCACTTTGCAGTTTTTCTTTGTCCAAGAACAATGTCACCATTATTCTAGTTAAATTTTACTTTATCATGTAACTTCAAAGATAAAATTCATAAGACACTCTAACTATGATATTATTTTCTGGATCCTGTTGAACTGCAGATATAACTGCTAGATTGTTCCAGTTACTTTTCTTTTATATCTTTACCTAGACTTGGGATTTAATTTAAAATAAGTTTAGTTCTCAAAAAGTTACCAAAAATGTCATGTGTACTTCTCCTGATGGCATAAAACATTACCAAAATCCTGGTTAGGAAAAATTCAGCTGAGCCATGCAGAAACACAGTGACTAATAACAGTTTTTGCCATTTACTTTTCTTTGAAATCACACTTATTATAAATGGGAAATGTAAAAACAAAATGTTTTGCTTTTTAAAAAAAGTTATCTACATAAGGGATGAGAAAGTAGTTACCATTTGCTAAGTAAAATTAATGCTATGAGCTAGATCTTGTTCTACCAACTTGAATCCAATCAAAACTTTCAAAAATACTGGATGGAGTCACTAGCTGGAATTTAGATATTTAATTGACTCCAATATCAATGTGATCGACTTGCTATACAGGGGTCAGCGTGTTTTTCTATGAGGGTCAAAATACTAAATACATTATGCTTTGTAAGCCATAGGATCTAGGTTTCAATGTTCAACTTTGCTGTTGTAGCAAGAAAGCAGTCAGAAATACATAATATGTAAACAAATAGGTGTACCTGTGCTCCAATAAAACTTTATTTACAAAACCAGATGGTGGGTCATATTTGACCCAAGGGCCACACTTATCTGCCCTCTGAATTATGCCATCAATTCTCTTTACAACAATAAACTTCTCCCCTATGATACATCCACATTTTCCATCTTTGCCTTGTGCCACACTCTGACTCTTCCTCTTTCCCATGTTATTCCTCATAAATTTCAAAATATAAAACCATCTTCCTAAGTTTCTGCTGTCATCACATTTCATTGCAAGGTTAGTCTTGTTATGTTGGAAAGTTATAATCTTGCTCAAAGTTCCCTATTAAATAGACTGCATTGTGTGTTTATTTGGGAAAGGAGGGCTCTAGGCATAATTCCTGGAGAGATTAGAGAACTGGAGAATTTATGAAAATGTGTGTTTATTCCAAATACAGAGTGAGCTCATCATACCCAAAAGTCAGAGTAATGAAAAGTGACTACTGTTTGAGCAAAGTTTTTGAAAGATAAAAATTAAAAAGGTTTTATGACTCCAGGAGTTGGGAAAAATAAAAGGAGCTACTTTTTATTTGAATAAACACAATTTTGCAAACTCACATAATTCAGTGAGGAATTTTAATTGGTCATATTTCAATGCTTACAAGTTTTGCATTGTGAGGCATATTTAAGCTTTTGCAATAAGATAAACTTTCTCCATCAGAGAAACATGAAGTCACTAAAAGGGCTGAATTTGAAATTTCTGGCTGTACAGTCATGTGTCACTTAATGAAGATAGGCTCTGAGAAATGTATCCTTAGGTGATTTCATCATTGTGTGATCATAGAGGTGTACTTACACAAACCTAGATGGTACAGCCTACTAAATACCTAAACCACATTATGTACCCTAATGCCCATAGACTACACACCTGTACAGCATGTTACTGTACTGAATACTGTAGGGAACTGTAACACAATGGTATTTGTGTATCTAAGCATATTGACATGTAGAAAAGGTACCATAAAAATATGGCATAAAAGATGAAAAGTGGTTTGCCTGTATAGGGCACTTACATGAATGGAGCTTGCAGGACTAGAAGTTGCTCTGAGTGAGTCAGTTAGTAAGGAGTGAATGAATGTGAAGACCTAAAGTATTACTGTACATTAGTGTAGATTTTATAAACACTGTACACTTGGGCTACACTAAACTTGTTTCAAAAATAAATAATTGTGCTATGATATTTCAGCTATAACATCACTAGGCTATAGGAATTTTTCAGCTCCACTATAATCTTATGGGACCACCATTATATTGAAATGGCTATTAGTGACCTAACCATGGTGACTCCATTGTATAGTTGTTCTTCAAGCTTGTCTCCATGAAACTGCCTTAACCATTCCAGTAAACAGTATACCACATCTTGTTGGCAGAACTCCAAGGACTTTCTAGTCACCAGCTGTGCCAGGGACATAAAGTTAACTGAAACTCCCTAACGGTCAAAAGTTCTCATTTTGGTTAAGCCATTGCTCTGTGGACTATGGTGCCACACTCATCTAGAGTGTTGTCCTGCTTCCAGCCTTCTCGCCTCCTTGGCTCACAAATGGTGGCCACTTATGAAGGCCTGAAAATCTGCTAAACTGCCTAGCACTGGCTCACCATCACCCCAACAACCCCCCAGGTAAATATTAGGGTGCTGGAACCCAAATTAATTTTTTTTTGAATTGGAGTTTTACTCCGTCGCCCAGACTGGAGTGCAGTAGCTGCTCCCAGCCACCACAGCCTCGACCCGCTGGGCTCCGGTGATCCTTCTGCCTCAGCCTTCCGAGTAGCTGGAATTACAGGCACGCACTACCATACCCGGCTAATTTTTTGATTTATTGTAGAGATGAGGTCTTGCCAGGTTGCCCAGGTGGGTCTTGAACCCGCAGGCTCAGGCAATCCACTCACCTCAGCCTCCCAAAGGCACGGGATTACAGGCTAAGCCACCAAGTCCAGCTCAAATTAATTTCTTAATTTAACACAAATGCCAGTCTTTTGGTCCTGGTCATCCATGTTGAAATCATATAGCCTTATCCAAAAGGGTTTTCTCTTTTAAACAACAGAGGGGGAAAGAAAGAGAAAAAATTCAGTCAGCCCTCCCCCACTGTCTTTGTTACAAAAAAGCAAGTTTTTTTTTCTTTTCTGGCTTCTCACCTCCTATCCTGAATGGATCCGGCCCCTATCCCTCCCCTTTGGGAAGTGTCCCCTCAGTAGAGGGACAAACCAGACTGAGCGACCTTTCCTGGTGTATTTTCCTTTTTCTACCTCTGATTTGTGCAATTTGAAAACTCAGAATATGCTGTTTTCAAAGAAACCTCAGGTTTTAACCTCCCTGGTAAAATCAATCATGCGCACTCATCGTCCCACCTGGGATGATTACCAGAAGCTCCTTTTAGCCCTGTTTACCTCTGAAAAGCAAGAGTGCATTATAGCTGAGGCTAAAAAGTCTGTCCTAGCTTCAACCGCTGGCACAGAGAAAGAAAGTCAAGAAATTTTAAACAAAATTTTTCCCTTTTCTCATCCTGCATGGATTCCAATAATTTGGCAGTGTCCAGGGCATTAGATACATATCACCGGACTCCATAGCAAATTAATAATAGAAACCAGTGAAAAATGAATAAGCCTTTTACCTTTTACCAATGCACCCCTTACAAGGTAGGGTCCACCCCATATGAAATCATGTTTGGAAGATCCCCTCCCTTACTACCCTGGTTAAGAGAACCTATTCTTGAAGAAATTACTAATCAGTCTCTGTTAAAGTATCTCCAGTCTCTCCAACAGGTCCAGGCTGCTGTCTACTCCAACATTCGTGCCGTTTTACCAACTCCCTCCTCCACGCCCTGTCATTCTTTCCAGCTTGGGAATCTGGTCTATGTCAAAAAGTTCTAGAAAGAGGGATTAACTCCTGCATGGAAAGGACCCTTCATTGTCATCCTCACCACTTCTATAGCACTCAAGGTTGATGGAATACTGGCTTGGATTCACCACTCCTGCATCAAAAAGGCCAAGGACAACAGTCAACTATGGATGGCTATGCCTGGATCTGACCATCTCAAGCTAAGACTTTTTTGCTCTGCTGCTGTTTCATAGCCTGTCTTCTCCCTAACAGGAATGCTAGACATATTGTTTTTTCCTTCTCCCTAACTTCCTTTACATCAGAAGAGGTCCTAGCTAACCAAACCTGGACATATAAACAGGGACTGCCTGTATTATTCAAAGTCAAACTATTCAACTTATTGCCTATAGCAAGTGCTGATAAAGGGCAAGCCTTCTGGAACTACCCTGTTGCCCTTACTGAAAAAGGGATTCCCTATATCCCTTTACAACAAATAGACTTTATCTTTGCCATGGAAGTCCCACTAACTGACAATGTGATCTACCCATACTGGAAATGGGTCACTATTGCTACTTACAATGGGGGAACCTACTGACACCTACCAAATCACTCTCCAGTGGACTTCTAGCCAAGATCCAACTCAGGTACCTGTATACATAAAAATTATCAATCCCCTCCACTATTCTTGGGGTACAGACTGTACCTGGAGTATACAAGCTTATGTGACTGGCTATAACCAAGGTGCCCTGTTCACCATTCAACAACATATGCTCCCCTACAAAGTCCTGACCAGGCTTATAGGGCCATTGACAAAACTAGGAGACCCTTTGTTCAGTTATCACCAACCTCCATAGACGACAGTACTACCCCAGGCTCATTTATGCAATACCCAAAAACAGCTTGACAGCCCCCCAGTCTTTTTCCAATGCTAACAAACATACATCAACTGTTCGATGTTACTCTATTTCAATTAGCTTCAGATTGCTGTCTTTGCTTAAAATCCAGACCTCCTTATTATGTAGGCCTTGAGGTTGAGGCCCCCATTATTAGCAACAATAGTAAATGCTCTCTAGAGGTGACTCACATCACAATAGAAAGCATAACTGGTGCTACATCTTGTGTTTTAACTTCAAGATTCAATTTAACTGTGTCTTCTTTTTCTAATATTTGTAATCTATCTCTCACCCTAACCATGTCAGATTACATGGCTTATATGGCTCCTACCAATACTTGGTTAGCATGCTCTATAGGACTTGCCAAATGTATTACTACTGAAAAGTTAAACGATGAACCTGCCTTATGTGTTGACATCCATGTACTTCCCCAGGTATATTCTTATAGCAGCACCGAGGGAAACCTTTTGCTAAATCCACCCAGCCTCCTGACCACTTGTGGAAAATGCACTGCCCCTTTGCTAGTACCTGTCTTAATAGGCCTTCATGTGACTGGAACCGTCACTCTCAGCACCACAGCCCTAGTGTGCAGTGAACCAACCTGGCTCAAGAAATGAATACAGACATAAGAAACCTCCAGTTTGCCATGGATCAACTCCATATCCAGGTCACATCCTTAGCAGAAGTGATGCTCCAAAATCGCAGAGGTCTAGATTTACTGTTCCTATCTCAAGGAGCGCTCTGTGTAGTGCTAGGAGAATCATAGTATTTTTATGCCAGTAAATCAGGAGTCATTAAAAACACACTCCAAAATATTTGAGAAAATTTATACAGAAGACAAAAACAAAAACAAAATAACGAATCCTTGTTTGATTGGAACCCATGACTAACTACCTTAATTACAGATCTGGCTGGCCCTCTGCTTCTCCTCCTTCTTGGTCTACTCATCAGACTCTGTATATTAAATTAGATAATTCAGTTTGTAAAACAATGAATCGCTTCTAAACTCATGTATATAAGGGCCCATTACAACCCCCTACTCATAATAGATGAGTCAATGCTTTGACTCATAAACAACTAGAAGGAAGGAATGAAATGACTACCAGTGACCAAACCAAGGTGACTCCATTGTATAGTAGTTCTTCCATCTTGTCTCCATGCAACTGTCCTAACCGTTCCAGTAAACAGTTGTTGGCAGAACTCCAGGGACTTTCCAGTCACCAGCTGTGCCTGGGACATAAAGTTAACCAAAGCTCCCTAATGGTCAAAAGTTCCCATTTTGGTTGCTAAGTTGCTAGTTTATGGTTGCTAAGTTGCTAGTTTATGGTTGCTAAGTCTCTATGTATCCTTGTGGTTTTTGCCTTTATAAGCCCCTCACTTGCTTCATTTGGGGTAGAGGGTTTCTTTCTGACATAAACATCCTCTAGACCTCTAGCAATAAAGGGCTCAATATTTAACTCTCAGTGTGCTGGCGACTCCTTATTCGTGGTGCAGCTACAACAATATATGCGGTTCATCATTGACCACCACATGACTGTATATCACTGTTCCATTCTCCAATGGTAGGAGAATGTTCTGGTGGATGAGACTTGATGCTACAGAGACATAATAATAGACATGAGGATAATTAATATTTAAATATATTTGAAATCAAGAAATCTGGAGAAAACAAAATATAATCATCCTTTGTTCAAAAATAGAAAAGCTTGATATGTTTCTTTAGTTTTCTTCAATTGATCACTTCTAATTGATATCAAATACTGTCACTATTTCTTTTAACTTTTTCTTGTTAACTTCTACTTCATCTGCTAAGAATCTAGAGTTCTCTCCAGCACACAAATTCCTTTTATAAAATGTAGGTAAGCAGCAGTAATGTTAAGAGTTAATATTCTGTGAGCACTTAAGTGCTGGGTGCCACTCGGAGTATGTCCATGAATTATTTCATCTAATCTTCTCTTTATGAATATGGGATGGGTAGTATAACAATCCTAATTGTACACAGGAAAAATCAATAGCAATAAGTTGCTCAAGGTCACTGATTGAATACAGGATTTGAATCAAAGCAATGTAACTTCCTGAACCCAGAGCTGTAAAGCTTAACACTAACCTCAAGGAGAGTCT
Source organism: Carlito syrichta (assembly GCF_000164805.1). Lineage (NCBI taxonomy): Eukaryota > Metazoa > Chordata > Mammalia > Primates > Tarsiidae > Carlito > Carlito syrichta. The sequence continues at coordinate 11,480 of NW_007195182.1, read as the reverse complement.
AAGTCTGTGTTCCAGAAGGCATCAGAGAATAGCTAAGGACAAGAAAGACAAAGAGCTTGACTTCTGGCTCATCAGATTGTCTTGTTGAGTTCGTGTAGTGGCCATTACTGGGATTATAGTAGTTATCTATTTCCTAGTAAAAAAAAAAAAAATGCCACAAACTTAGCACTTTAAAATACATTTACTATCTCAAACCTTTCGTGGATTAGGATTCAGGGCATGGTTTGACTGGATTCTCAGTCTCACAAATCTACCATCAAGGTGTCAGCCAGGGCTGTGTTCTCATCTGGAGGCTTGACCAGGGGAGGATTCACTTTGAATCTCCCTCGAGTTGTTAGTACAATGCCGTTTCTTGTGGTTATTGACTTCATGGCAAAACTCAGAGCAATCAAAATGAAATCACTAAAGTAGCATAAAAGTTTTAATTTCAGGGAGAAGCTACCTTCCCTTGCCAGGAAAATAAAGGAAAGAGGTGGAGATTATTGGTTTCAGTCATTAAATTTGTGGTAATTTGCTATTCAGCAAAAGACAAGTAATATACATTTTCTTTGTTAATTTGGATAAAGTTTAAAGGCATGGTTTGTGATGAAAATATAAATATATAATGGGATATGTATGTAAAATTTATAAAAATATGAAACAAAACAACATACAGATGAGCAAATAACTCATATTCAGCATATTACATGGCTGCTAATGAGACAGGAGGTGGAGTTGGGGTGGGAAATGGGGGTAGAAGGGAGCACATGAAAGAAGAGACTGTCTTTACATGGACCAATGGTGATGACACACAATAATCTAAGCATTGTGAGGTATGATTAACTCAATGTTCTGACTAGAGAGCCAAAAGGGAAGAAGTGTAAAGTATTAACCAAAGTATTTTCCCCCAAAATTTTGTAAAGTAAAAATAAACAGACAAAACTAATTATTCTTCTAGTTGGTTATCTGTTGGAATAGAATTACTTTAATGTCCAAGATCACTGCTATATGAAATTTTGAAGACTAGAAATTTTCATTAAAAAATACTAACTACTTTACCTTCCATTTACTCTTCCACACAGCCAGACAAACTCACTGATTCTCACAGCTTGATAATTACTTTCTGCATTATTATCTGTATTCCTTTTTCCCATGCTGATGCAATAATGCTCTCTCTGCTGTTTGGGCAGAAAAGGGCACAAAGAGGCAAGTTTCTTCATAAACTGAAAGTTAAGTAAAATGAGTATGTGTTGGTGAGTGAAGAGAGGAACTTCTTACCAGAAATTCCAAACTTGGAAACTAAGTTCCCTGTCCGGGCTTAATTATCCTCCCATATGAAAGTCATGGCAACCAATTTTGTATATGCATTTGTTACATTTACTGAGGATTCTGCTCCTTTCACTCTATTGGGATAAACCAGATGAAACAAAAAAAAAGTCTGTCGGGAACCCCAAGTTGGTAACAATTCTCATTGTTAGTGATATCTTGGAAACCCAGCTCTGTTTGAACTTCTGACTCTTCAGGATTGGTTACTTACCACATTGACTTATTATATTTAGATCCAAATTAAATTGAGGTTTCTCAGTTGAATGTTTAGAAATGGAGAGCCTTCAGACACTGCATTAATTCTTCCAATTTGTTTATTTTATTTAGTGTTTTGATCTGAAGTAAAAGAAATATGACTAGAAAGCACTAGTTTTAATCAACACAAATGATTTCAGTAACTAAGGATATTTTATTTACCAGAAAGACAAACTTTTTTGTTGGTTTTCAGTTATGATGTTAGTTAAAGGTGAGAGAACTCCCTAGATGATACATCCATTCAACATCTTCTGTTTTCTCCCTGAGAAAATAGTAAGCATTGTGCTTGACACACACAAATCAAAAACTAATACAAAAAATGAAAGACCTCTTCCCCACATAATGTAGTCGTTAGTGGGATAATTCATATGAACATAAATAAAATCCAAAATGATAATTAGTTAGCACAGGTATGCTCAAGTTGAAGAGAAAGCATATGGGGACACATAGTCACAGAGAGCTTCACATAAGAGATGGCTTTTGAGCCAAGGCTTAAATATAAGTAGTTGGCTAGAGAAATGAGTTTTTAACATGACAGTAGACATATCTACATGACCTGTGGGAATTGTGGAGCACTGGAAACTTAGAACTAAGTATTATAGTACAAGTAACTTATTTGACAGGTGATCTTTTTAGACTGTTAGGTGAAAATAGAAGGTAGCTTGAAAAGAGAAGGAGATCCATAGAGGGTCAGTTATCGAGAAAATTACCACTATGGGCAGCTAGAGTTCAGTCCTTCCAAAGAATTTGGAGAGTATGAAGAATAAATATACCTCAGAATTAGACTACTCCTGAGAGGGAATTGAGGTATTTATCCTCCAACTACTCTCCATTACCGGTTGAGGACCACTCTCTGGAGGCCTCATTACCTGATGCCTGTGGCCTGCCTCACATGGTGGCTAGAGGTGGGTGAGGTATGCAGAGGAATCATAAGTGCCAAGAACACATGGCAGGTCTTCAAGAGAGTCTGTTACGATTCCCTTTAACAACTACAGAACTCACTAGGTATTTACCCTTCAGAGCAATTTCTAAGATGCAATAAAATGAGAATCAAACCACAGTGTTTCTACAGCACCCATGTGGAGATTACACATTGACGACCAGTTAAATCCATAGGGAGTAAGTTTAGCTGTCAAGTCAGGCAGATCTGGATTATGACTTAGCTTTGCCACTGGCTAGTTTAATGATACTGAGTAAATATCCCACAGCCTGATTTTCCTCATCTGTAAATTGGGGCTTTAAATGAGAAATCAGTTAATGAGTCATGCAATGCACTTGTCCTCTGGCATTTCACATGGTAAGCAATAAAAGTATTTTTAAAAAGCCGGGCTTGGTGGCTCAGCCTATAATCTCGCACTTTGGGAGGCCGAGGTGAGTGGATTGCCTGAGCCTATGGGTTCAAGACCCGCCTGGGCAACTTGGCGAGACCTCATCTCTACAATAAATCAAAAAATTAGCCGGGCATGGTAGCATATGCCTGTAGTTCCAGCTACTTGGTAGGCTGAGGCGGAAGGATCGCTGGAGCCCAGCAGGTCAAGGCTGCGGTGGCCAAGAGCTTGCCACTGCACTCCAGTCTGGGTGACAGAGTGAAACTCCAACTCAAAAAAAATAATATTTTTATTAAATAATATGGTGATTATTCATTTCTTGGCTTAAAATTAATTGTTACCTTGGAGTTACTCGCCTACCTTGGAGAGGTGAATCTCCTCTCTCTGTCTCTCTCTCTCTCTGTCTCTGTCTCTCTCTCTCTTTGTCTCTCTCTCTCTATCTAATTTACTACATACTTACTACATTTATTTCTAAATAAACTATATTTTATAATCTCAAAAAGTGTAATTACCAATTCTTGCACATAGTGTCCTTACTGTTTTTCCATACTTCTTAATATTTCATTAACATTTTTCTCTTCCCCTTACCACTACTCCCTTCTAACCTGCTAACATGTGACTAGTCTGTGCTTCTAAAGAATGATCAGATCAAAAAGAGAGGTGGAAATAGCAAGGAAATGATGCAGAGAACAGTCCAAGAACTTTAGGGATATGTCCTTCTCAACATGAAAACCCATCAAATGTGAAGTATGGTGAATAAAAAGGAACTTGACTTAGGCGTGTTGTTGTGAAATTTCTGAGCACCAAGAATGAAGCAAGTATACAATTTTCCTCAGTATTCATTAATTTCTTACTCATAAATTCACCTATTTGTAGGTGAACTCCCAAATCAATACTTGGAGCACTTTCATGGTCATTTGTGGACACATGCACAGTGGTAAAAAATTTGAGTCACCATGCACACATTCCTAGCTGAGGTTGAACAAGGTGACCTTTTGCCTTCTTGTTTCAGCACTTGTACTAGAAACAAGTGTTCTTTTTTTGCGGTATTTTTGGTGCCACATTTTCATTTTTGTGTGTGTGCTTTATTTCAGTGATTTCACCACCAATTGCAGTGTTGAAGAGCTATCTAGGATCCTTAAGTGCAACCAAGCAGCAATGTGCCTTTCAAAGGAAATAGGAGAGTTCTGTGGGCTTCATTCAGGCGTGAATTATAGTGCTGTTGGCTATGAGTTCAAAGTTAATAAATCAGCAATATATATTAAATAAGATGTCTTTAAACAGAAACATACATCAAACAAAAATTATGTATTGATTGGTTGATGTAAAGGTTGTGACTAGAGGCTGGTAGAAACCTAACCCTGTATTTCCCCCTGCAGGTGTGGTACAATATTTGCAAAGACTTTATAGAACTTTATAGAACATGATTCATGCGAATCATGAAAATCAACCATATATTTCAAATTCAGACAGGAAGAAAAAAAAGTAAAGGAAACACAACAGAATAGGAAATCAGACTTTTCATAGGCTAAACTTTATCACAAAACACAATGGAATAATACCTATAAAGTTCTGAATGAAAAATGATCGTCGAATTATAATGCAATACACACTGAAGCATCTCACTAGGGACAAGGAAAGGATAATTAATTATGTGGTGGTTTTAAAATTATGCACACAAATTCACTGATACTTCTTTCTTCAAAAGGCAAATACTTATACCCCCCTCCCCCTTGAATATGGGTTGGACTTAATGACTCACTTCTATGAATCAAATAAGGCAGATATGACGATGTATGAATTCTGAATCTAGGTCATATAAAAGAAGTGCATCTTTCATCTTGGTCTTTATTTTATTTTTTTGAGTCAGTTTCTCACTCTGTTGCCTAGGTTACAGTGCAATGGCACGATCACAACGATCACAGCTCATGGCAGCCTCTCTCTCCTGTGCTCCTCAGCATCCTGAGTAGCTGAGACTACAGGTGCATGCCACCACAATCAGCTTTTTTATTTTTGTAGAAATGAGGTTTTTCTATGTTGCTCAGTCTGATCTTGAACTCCTGGGCTCAAGCAATTCACCTGCCTCAACCTCCCAAAGTGCTAGGATTACAGGTGTGAGGTACCATGCCTGACCTATCTTGTTCTTTTTCATTCTCTTGGAGCCCTTGCTTTGAGGAAACCCAGCTGCAAAACATGAGGCAGTCCTAGGTGAAAGCCCTCAGGAAGAATTAGAATCCTTCTGCTGCTAGCTGGCCAGGGACTGCTCTATGAATGAGCCATCTTAAAAATGAATCTTCCATTCCCAGTCAGTTCTTAAGATGACCACAGCCTTAGCCATCAGCTTGAAGGCAACCTCGTCAGACACCCTGAGACAGAGCCACCCAGCCAAGCCACTCCCACATTCCTCTACATTCCAGACACTTGGAAATGTTGTGAGATAAATGTGTATTGTTTTAAGCTGCTAAAATGTGCACGTCATTTGTTATGCAACAAAAGGTAATGAAAACACTTTCCATTAATCCTTTCTCAGTGTGTACTTCAGAAAAATGAGTAAACTGGGAAAAAAGAAACATGTATCTTAAGAAAACATAAACATAGAAGAGTAATGGAGGGAAATTTTAGAATGTTGTCAGTGTCGAGCAGTTCTGATTGGAGCAGAAAACAGTGGTCTTCAAGGAGAGTTTTAGTTAATTTTTTTATCACTTATTCCTTAGCATATGAAGAAGAGATATGAAATAATTTAAAAATATATTTAATACTGAGAAACCAAGAATTAGAGGAAGAGAAGTACGAACCCAGGAATATAAAATACATTCTAGACTGGGTGCAGTGGCTCTTGCCTTTATTCCCAGCATTTTGGGAGTCTGAGGCAGGAGGATTGCTTGAACCCAGTAGTTTGAGACCAGCCTAGAAGATAGCAAGACCTCATTTCTACCAAAAAAAAAAAAAACCATGTGTGGTGGTGCACATCTGGGGAAGGTGAAGTAAAAGGATCACTTGAGCCCAGGAAGTTGAAGCTGCAGTGAGCCATGATGGTGTCATTCCACTCCAACCCGAGTGACAGAGAGTCCAACTCAAAAATAAATAAATAAATATACACATATATAAAATACGATTCACACGCACATATACACGAATATATAATTAAATATATTGTCTAATGAAGGAGTAAACAGTATTTACAATGCTAATGTTAATAAAAATGCAGGTGTTACCATTTTAAATATAAAGAATTAACCTACATATTAGGAAGAGAAAATATAATTATGGTTCTAGAAATAAATACTATCAGCACTGGCAGTATTCAAATTAACAAAGAGATTATAGAATTTATTAGGTGGGATAGGAAGAAGGTTAGGAAAAGAGGCATAAAATAGAGACATTAATATCTACATCTTCTGAAAGGGGATCATAAGAAATCACTTCAGATCCCTATATGGATTTGGATACTGGCTAAAATTTACAGTTATACAGATAAACACAGAGTTACTAAAATGATTAATGTATCTAAATTGTGAGAATTATGAGAGGGAAGTGGAGATAATATAAGAAATCTGAGCCGGGTTCGGTGGCTCAGCCTGTAATCCCGCGCCTTTGGGAGGCTGAGGTGAGTGG
>NW_007195182.1:1907-4956 GCF_000164805.1 Carlito syrichta | reverse complement strand
GCCGGGAGCGGCCACTGCACTCCAGTCTGGGTTACAAAGTGAGACTCTAACTCAAAAAAAAAAAAAGAAAAAAAAACAAATCTGAGAAAGCTAGGAGCTATTAGTTTATAGCTCAAGATTATAGATCAACAATAGCTATATCAACATATTTAGAGTTAGGGAGACAGAATCATAAATTAATTTAAAATATCCATTTTTAACAGTATTTGTTCCTTGGAGTGGCATAGATAATGTGAAGTATAGAGCACAAGCAGACCTATTTTTCTTTTTTTTTTAATTTTTTTTAATTTAAAGATGTGGGTTACAATTCAGGATTAGGTATACAAATGTTCATTCTGCAGGTACCCTTGCTGATGGGATGTGCTCCCGCTACCCTAGCAGATACCCACTACTGCCAATCCTGCCTCTTCTGCCCCCAGCAATTTCCCACTACTGCCAATCCTTTCTTACAGTATTACAATAATTGTTCATGGTTCACTTATGAGTGAGAGCATATGATACTTAGTTCTTTGTTTCTGCGATAGATCACTCAGTATTATAGGCTCTAAGTCCATCCAAGTTGCTGTGCAGTTCATAATCTTGTTCTTCTTTATGGCTGCATAACATTCCATTGTGTATATGTACCACATTTTTTTATCAAGTCCTCCTTGGATGGGCAATGCAGTTGGTTCCATGTTTTTGCTATTGTGAACAACGCGGCAATAAACATATGTATGCAGGTATCTTTTTTCATAGAGTGAATTGAGTTCCTCCAGGTAACAGGTATATTTCCAGTAGGAGAATTGTGGGATCATATGTAAGGTTGACTTTTAGATCTTTTAGGAATCACCAAACTGTTTTCCACAGAGGTTGTATTAGTTTAGACTCCCACCAACAGTGTAGAAGTGATCCCTTTTCCCCACATCCTCTCCAGCATCGATTGTTTTTTGAGTTATTGATAATGGCCATCCTGACTGGAGATAGATGGTATCTCAGTGTAGTTTTAATTTGCATTTCTTTGATGACTAGTGAGGCTAAGCATTTTTTCATGTATCTGTTGGTGGCTAGTAGTATGTCTTCTTTTGAGAAGTGTCTATTCATATCTTTTGCCCACTTTGTAATGGGACTGTTTGTGTTTTTTTCTTTTCGGCACATTTGAGTTCCTTGTAGATCCTGGATGTTAGGCCTTTGTCAGACATACAGTTGGCAAATATTTTTTCCCAGTCTGTGGGCTGTCTCCCTGCTCTCTTGATGGTTTCTTTGGCTTTGCAGAAGCTGGTCAGTTTGATGAGGCCCCACTTGTCCATCTTATCTCTTATGACATAGGCACTTGTAGACCCACTTTTTTCTAAGTGAATTTTAAAGAAATATCCTGGCTCCTGATAAGCAGATTGTATGAGATTAAAAGCTATTAATTTCTTCAGTCTGTCAAAACCAGTGTGTAAACAATTTATTTAATTCCAGGTTTAACCAAGTTGAAAATTTCCTTCTGTAGATGCATGAAGCTTATGAATTGCTAATAGCTTTTTGTTCATGCAATTCATATCGTCCCTGTAACCACTTGAAATAATTAAAATATTTATCAAAATCCTACATTTTTCAACACAACATATAAGCTGCCATTGCACTGTTGCAATTCCTATTGTTTTGCGTTATCTTAGAATTATTACACATTATACTCCGTCAGAGTCAGTCAATTTAATATCAATTTAATGTTATTTTTTGTAGTTCTTCATTGTATACCGTGGAATATGTAGTGTAACCACTTGTTTTAGAATTCTGTATGCATCCAGCAAGGTAAAGAATCATTTTTCCTTGTAGAGTCTACCAGTACTGAAACTGACAGCTCATAGAGTATTCCCTTTTGAGATTTGTTTCTTCTCAATTAATTTCCAAAGGAAGCATACCCTAGAAATGGGCTTAAATTATTAATGCATGTGTTGGTTAAACATTTTCTGAAAGAAAACATTTTCCTTTTGATCGCATACATAAACAAACTTAAAAATAATTGATATTTTTATTTTTTCCCAAATCCCAAGAATGATCAAAAAGTCTATAGAGGAAAAAATGTATTTTTAACAAAGATTAGAAGGAAAGACTGTTTTTATTTGCTAAATCTTTAAGTGTCCTATCGTGATTCTTGTCTCTGCTATTTGTGCACCTTCTTTCTCTGATGTTAATAACTGGTCTTGCATTTTTGGGTTCTTCCTTAGACACTTTGGAAGCTCAGACTTGCTCAGTAACACCACTACCTCCGATATACATACATGCACACACATGCACATACACGTACACACACACACACACACACACACACACACACACACACACACTATCACCACTTTATTCATGACCATGGTATTGGAGATGAAATATAGTCTGGTCACATTCAAAAAACTCTGTCAACCTTTATAAATTAGGATATCATGTCAGAAAATAAATTTTAATAATTTTTAAGGAGCCTTAATTTTCTTCCATCTCTGTCCGGGGGAATATTATAAACATAGACTTCTTCCTTGACCTCTTGTCATCAGTGACTTAGAATAGAAACAGGACTATTTTTTTTTGCCAACTATAATGTCCATTCCCCACATTTTCCATGACTACACATTGATAAAACTTACCAGGATGAATTTTTTTAAACATATTTTTTATTTTAAAATTGTGGGGTAAAGTTAAGGGTTAGGTTTAAAAATATGCATTGTGCAGGTACCCTTGATGAGGTGTGCCCCCCTTTCCCCAGACAGATATAGACTACCATTAATCCCACCTCCCTTCCCCTCCCTGTCCCCCCACCCATAGTTTCCCACCACTGTCAATCTTTTTCTTATAGTATTACAGTAGTTGTTCAAAGTCCACCTATAAGTGAGAACATGTGATACTTAGATCTCTGATTCTGTGAGAGATCATTCAGTATTATAAACTCTAATTCAATCCAGGTTGCTGTGAAATTCATGATTTTGTTCTTTTTATGTCTGCATAATATTCCATTGTATATATGTACCACATTTTTTAATCCAGTCCTCTTTTGATGGACAGCATGGTTGGTTCCATGATCTTGCTATTGTGA
>NW_007195182.1:0-933 GCF_000164805.1 Carlito syrichta | reverse complement strand
AAGTTCTTTATCAGTGCAAGGAGGTTTTTGACAGATTCTCTTGGGTTTTCAAGGTATACAATCATGTCGTCTGTAAAGAGAGATTACTTGACTTCCTCTTTTCCTATTGGGATCCTCCTGATCACCTTCTCTTTTCTGATTGCTCCAGCCAGGACTTCCAATACAATATTGAACTAGAGGGGTGAGAGTGCGCATCTGGTGTGCTGCCAGTGGCCTGGGGTGGGTAAGGGAGCCCGGAATTCCCAGGCTGGAGGCAAGAGCTGAGACTGGCTGTTCAGCACCTCTTTAAGATGTACTGTTCCCTTACAAAACTATGGGGTCTTAGCTACCAAGTTGGAGGCTAGGCAGAACTGGGTGGGTGAGTCACTGCTGGTTATCAGGATGAATTTTAACTGTGACCTCAAACTGACTGCTAAAAGGCTTTGAAATTGCATATATCCACAACATTATACTGATAAACACTTTTATTATAATTAAATGATGAAATACTGCTAATAGAATATGGCTTTTTAAAATTTAGATTGCCTGAGAAACAATGTCTCACTCCACTTGCTACTATTCGCTGTTGCCCTAAAAGACCAGGAAGGAAAAGCTATGTTGGGACCTACTCTGTGTCTGGTAGTCAAGGAAGTGTTACTGCTATTCTGCTGATTGTGCACCACCAGCTTAGTATCAATGCTCATATGGGCAGTGAGCTTAGGGACCAAACACGGTTGAGATCAGAGGCTCACAAAATCTCCATAAACTCATGTTGCCAATCTGTTTATTCACTCCATACTGGGCTGGGAAGAAGGAAACTAATCTTTTCACAAAGAACAATAATGACTCTGTACATATTGGCATCTGAAGTACTGTTCAATATGAATTAATACATTATTATCTAGACAACTATCTCCATTTGGAACTAGTTATTTTTCTTTTTCACATATTAAG
>NW_007195181.1:0-622 GCF_000164805.1 Carlito syrichta | reverse complement strand
TTTTTTTTTTTTTGGTCAGTCTAACTAAAGATTTAATTAATTTTATTGATCTTTGTATGAATCAATTCTCGTTTTAACTTATTTATTTTCTCTATTACTTTTCCTCTATTTTATTTATCTCTGCTCTAATCTTTGTTATTTTCTTCCTTCAGCTAGCTTTGGGTTTAATTTGATCTTCTTTTTCTCATTTCTCAGGGTGTAAAATTACTGATTTGAGATTTTTCTTCTTGTTTAAATATAGACATTTATACAGCTTCAAAAAATTTCTCTCTGACCACAGCCTTCACTGCATCCATAAGTTTTAGCACACTGTGTTTTTATTTTCATTTGTCTATAATTATTTTCTTTTTTCTTTTTTCTTTTTGAGTTAGAGTCTCACTCCGTCGCCCACACTGTAGTTCAGTGGCATGCTAAAGGCCACCCCAGTGTTGACCTGCTGGGCTCAGGCGATCCTTTCGCCTCAGCCTTCCAAGTAACCAGAACGACAGGCACATGCTACCACCCTGGCTCATTTTTTATTTATTGCAGAGACAAGGTCTCGCCAAGTTGCCTGGGCAAGTCACAAACCCGCGGGCTCAGGCAATCCACTTGCCTCGGCCTCCCAAAGTCCTGGGATTACAGG
>NW_007195180.1:0-631 GCF_000164805.1 Carlito syrichta | reverse complement strand
GGCACTGCCCCAGGGCACTGGGCTCTGCAAGATGGAGAGGGAGACAAGCAGAGAGACAGACAGACACACACACAGATTGGGGGGGGCAGAGAGGGAGGGAGGGAGACGGAGACAGAGAAACACACACACACACACAGAGAGAGAGGGAGCGAGACAGAGGGAGGGAGAGAGACAGAGACAGAGAGAGAGAGAGACAGAGAGACACAGAGAGGGAGACAGAGAGGGAGACAGAGAGGGAGAGAGAGACAGACAGAGAGAGACAAGAGAGAAAGGGAGGGAGACAGACAGAAACAGAGACACACAGAGACAAGAGAGACAGAGGGAGACAGAGACAGAGGGAGACAGAGACAGACAGAGAGACACACAGAGAGAACGATAGAGACAGAGAGACACACACACAGAGAGACACCGAAAAAAAAGTGAGAGAGAGAAGGAGAAAGACAGAGAGAGAGAGAGAGAGACCCAGCAGGGCCCTGCAGTTGAGCCTGACACCCAGGCGCAGCTGCACCTACTTGGAGGCTGGAGCGCCAGTGCCGAGGACTGCCCGGGCTTCAGCCTGGAACGCCCAGGACTCCCATCCCTATAGGGCAGCGACACCCTGGAGGTGGAGGACCGGACACCAGATGCACCG
>NW_007195179.1:0-355 GCF_000164805.1 Carlito syrichta | reverse complement strand
TAGATGACAGAGTTAGACCCTATCTCTGAAAAAAACTTTCAACAACATTCCTTAAAAAAAAAAAAACAACTTTATTATAATTATCGAGCCAATGTTCACACTGTCAATTTTGTCTTGTTACTGTTAAACCATTTTTATGCTGAACCCTATCAAGTGAGGCCCACTATTTGCAGTTGGTGACATGCCTCTTCCATCTACGCATGTATCTGCTCCCTCCACCTGTGTGGTTTTCTCTGCAATCTATTTCAAGAAATTGAGTTGGAGTCTCTATTCCGGTGACTGCACCCCTTTATTGGTCCTTTTCTTTTCTTGAGTCAGGGTCTCACAGGCTGGGGGGCAGGGGCACGCTCACAGC
>NW_007195178.1:0-1792 GCF_000164805.1 Carlito syrichta | reverse complement strand
TCATAAAATGAGTTTGGAAGCTTTATTTCCTCTTTGGTTTTCTAGAATAGTTGGGAAGAATTGGTACTAGTTATGTAAATGTTTGGTAGAATTCATCACTGAGCTATCACACCCTGAGCTTTTTTTTGATGGAATATTTTTTATTACTGATTAAATTTCTTTACTTGTTATTAGAGTATTTAGATTTTCTATTTCTTCATAATTTAATATTGGTAGGTTACATGTGTCCAAGAATTTATGTATTTCTTCTACGTTCTCAATTTTGTTGGTTTAATTGTTCATTATAGTCTCTCATGATTCTTTGTATTTCTGTGATATAAGTTGTAATGTCTCCTTTTTCATCTCTGATTTTATTTATTTGGGTATTTTCTTCTTTTATCTTGGTCAGTTGAGCTGAGAGTTTACTGATTTTGCTTATCTTTTCAAAAAATCAACTCTTTGTTTTGTTGATGGTTTATATTTGTAGCATCTAACTTGTTTCTCCTCTGAGTTTTATTATTTCTTTCCTCTTACCAAATTTAGATTTACTCCCCCCTCCCAGCAGTTTCCACTACTGCCAATACTTTTCTTATACTATTACGATAATTGTTCAAGGTTCACTTATAAGTGAGAATGTGTGATACTCAGTTCCTTGTTTCTGTGATATATCACTCAGTATTGTAGACTCTAAGTCCATCCAGGGTGCTGTGAAGTTCATGATTTTGTTCTTTTTTATGGCTGCGTAATATTCCATTGTGTATATGTATCACATTTTAAAAACCCTAAAACTTCACCAAAATGTAGAGAAGGTTGATTTTTAGATCTTTTAGGAATCCCCACACTGATTTCCCCAGAAACTGTACTAGTTGACCCTCCCACCAACAGTGTAGAAGTGTTTCCTTTTTGCAGCAACCTCTGTTGCTTTTTGAGTTATTGATGCTAGCCCTGACTGGAGTTAGATTTTATCTCAGTGTGGTTTTAATTTGCATTTCTTTGATGACTAGTGAGGTTGAGCATTTTTTCATGTATCTGTTGGCTGTTTGTGTGTCTTCTTTTGAGAACTGTTTATCCATATCTTTTGCCCACTTTGTAATGGGGCTGTTTGTTTTTTTCTTTTCGGCATGTTTGAGTTCCTTGTAGATCCTAGATCGTAGGCCTTTGTCAGACAGACCTCAAAAACCCAAGAGAATCTGTCAAAAACCTCCTTGCACTGATAAAGGACTTTGGCAAAGTCTCAGGGTATAAAATCAATGTGCAAAGGACAGTCGCATTTCTATACACCAACAATAAGCAAACAGAAACCCAAATAAAAAAGCACAATCTCATTCACAATAGCCAGGAAAAAAATCATATACCCTGGCATCTTCCTAATCAGAAACATGAAAGAACTTTACAATGAAAACTACAAAGCACTGCTCAAAGAAATCAAAGATTACACAAACAAATGGAAAAATATTCCATGTTCATGGATTGGAAGAGTCAACACTGTTAAGATGTCCATCCTACCCAAGGCAATCTATAGATTTAGCACAATACCCACTAAATTACCAGCAGCATTCTTCTCAGACCTGGAAACAACAATACAGGAATTCATATGGAAACATAAATGACCATGAATCACCAAAACAATCCTCAGGGAAAAAAACAAAACAAAACAGAGTGGGATGTATCACACTCCCAGACTTTAGACTCTAATATAAAGCTACATGTCAAAACAGTCTGGTATTGGTGCAAGAGCAAGCATATAGACCAATAGAACAGGATAGAGATTACAAAAGCAAAACCTCAATTCCCGCAACCAACTTATCTTCGA
>NW_007195177.1:0-445 GCF_000164805.1 Carlito syrichta | reverse complement strand
CCATTCCATTCTTATCCATTCCATTCCACTCCATTCCATTCCATTCTTCCACTTCCATACCATTCAATTCCATTCCTCACCATTCCATTGCTTTCCCTTCCATCCATTCGTTTCCATTCCAATCCTCTCCATTCCATTCAATTCCTCTCAACTCCAATCCGCTGCGTTCCATTCCATTGCATTCCACGCAATCCATTCCACACCATTCAATTCCATTTCATTCCTCTCTGCTCCATTCCTTCCATTCTATTCCACCCCATTCCATTCCACTCCAGTCCATTCCATTCCGTTCCTTTCCTCTTCCATGCATTCCACTCCATTCTTCTCATTTCCATTCCATTCGTCTCCATTACATTCCTTTCCTCCCTTTCTATTCCATTCCATATAATTTTCTCCATTCCATTCCATTACTCTCTTCTATTCCTCTCTATTCCGTTCGTCTCCA
>NW_007195176.1:0-740 GCF_000164805.1 Carlito syrichta | reverse complement strand
ACGTATTGCATGATCTCACTTGTATGTTGGAGCTAAAACATTTGAAGGCAGAGAATGATAATTCCCAGAGGCTATAAGGGGTACAGAGGGTAGAGGATGAACAGGGGTTGATTAATGAGTACAAATTACAGTTAGATAGAAGGAATACATTCTAGTATTCGATAACATGGTAGAGTGACTGTAGTTAATAATATATTATTATTTCAAAATATTTCAAAATAGCTGGAAGATTTAAAATGCTCCCAACACAAAGAAATGATAAATGTTAGAGGTGACAGGTATTCTAAATAACCCTGATTTGATCAACATACATTATACCCATGTATCAAACTATCACATGGTCCCTATCCATATGTACAAATATTACGTATCAATAAAACTTCACCTGTACGATGACTACTTAATCCACTAATCCAGAATAGTACCTCACATCTTTAAAATAAAAGTTTTTTAAAAAGAAGAAAAAAAATTTTTTAAGAGCACGAAGGTTACCCAAGGTGTTCACTTCCATTTGACCGCATTGTATAGAAGGATTCTAAAGTCCTCTCGCCTTTCACAAATGCCTCCAGATGTGGCCCAATGACAATGAAGCTTCCACTCTCTCTTAAACACTCCATTTGTCATGTTGTCTTCACTGTGAATTTGCATGACCCTGAAGGAAGAGGTGGGCAGACTCAGTCAATTTGCATACATTCCAGATGAACGAAGCCTGAGTTACTGAGGTTTCACACACTGAAGTG
>NW_007195175.1:0-780 GCF_000164805.1 Carlito syrichta | reverse complement strand
CAGACGGGTCTCGAACCCGTGGGCTCAGGCAATCCACTCACCTCAGCCTCCCAAAGGCACGAGATTACAGGCTGAGGCACGAGATTACAGGCTGAGCCACCGAGCCCGGCTTGGGAATATGATTTTTTGTTAAAGGAAAGTAACTTTATCTACTTTGAAGGTTTTTAAGTTGTTTGATAATTAAAGGAATGGAAATGATGACTAAAACTAATGGTTATAGATACAGAGTTGGGAAAGAAAGTAAATTTTTGTCCTTGATAATTTTTTTTAATGAATAGAAGATATATTAAGGGCTAAGCCCTAGAGACACAAAGAAGTATAAAATCAGGACAACAACCCTCATGCCAACAGAGGAAATTTGGATGAATCATTTCCCATTGGGTGGTCAGGACTGATTTAACAAAGAGAAAGTAGACTTCAAACTGCTGGAATTTTGAAGACTTGGAGAAATGGAGAAATAAGGTGCACTTCAGGGCTAAATTGTAGAAAAGGAGACAAAAGCAGAGGGAGTTTACATTTTTGAAGGCTTTTCCATGGCAGTCACTTTCACAAACATCCCTTTATTTAATCCTTTCTAAAATGTGTAGGACAAGCCGGGCGCAGTGTCTCATGCCTATAAATCTCAGCACTTTGGGAGGCCGAGGCAGGAGGATTGCTTGAGCCTAGGAGTTTGAGACCAGTCTAGGCAATGTAGTGAGACCTTGTCTCTACAAAAAATCAAAAACTTAGCCGGATATGGTGGCCCACACCTGTAATCCCAGCACTTTGGGAGGCCGAGGT
>NW_007195174.1:0-811 GCF_000164805.1 Carlito syrichta | reverse complement strand
TGAGCCCGCAGGTTCGAGACCCACCTGGGCAACTTGGCGAGAACTCATCTCTACAATAAAATAAAAAATCAGCCGGGCGTGGTAGTGCGCGACTGTAATTCCAGCTACCTGGAAGGCTGAGGCGGAAGGATCGCTGGAGCAGTCTGGGTGACAGAGTGAGACTCCAACTCAAAAAAAAAAAAGACATAGTACTTGGACTACAAATATTAAAATTTCCCTAGTCTTTAGGCTATCATCTTCTTGGGTCACTGATGGCCCAGAACTGAACAGTAAAGAGAAATAAATCAGGAGTAAAGAAGTAGTGTTTCTCCTTGGTGGGCTTATGGTCTAGAGGGGAAGATGATACAACGTGATTTAAAAGCTTTTGTGTAAAGGGCTCCTCAAAAGACATATGATCATTAAATTTCACAGATAATGATGATAAGTGATGTTGCTGTTACAATGAACGCTGCAACGTATCCTCTAGAGGTGTGGGATTTATTATTATTATTTTGAGTTGGGGTCTTGCTCTGTTAACCAGACTGGAGTACAGGGGCACGGTCACGGCTCAACTCAACTTCAACTTCCTGGGCTCAGGCGATCCTCCCTCCTCAGCCTCCCGAGTAGCTGGAACTACAGGCACATGCCATCATGGCTGGCTAATTTTTTTGTTGTTGAAAGACAAGGTCTCACTATGTTGCTCAGACTGGTCTCAAACTCCTGGGCTCAATGAATCCTCCTGCCTTAGCCTCCCAAAGTGTTTTGATTATAGGTGTGAGCCATTGCGCCTGGCCTGATTTAGAGTGTTAAAAAAAAAGTATTGATTAAAGCA
>NW_007195173.1:0-1282 GCF_000164805.1 Carlito syrichta | reverse complement strand
AAAAGTCAGGAGAGGGATTACCTGTACCAGGGAGGAAGTGTGACTGGGGGTGGAGGCATGCTCTAGCTGTGTTCTATTTCCTGCTCTAGGTAGTATGGGTACATACATGCTTGCTTAATGATTCATTAAAATATACTTTCAGTTACTGTGCTATTTTGTTTTTCTTTTTGGAGACAATAGTCTCACTCTGTCACCCAGGATGGAGTGCAGTGGCACACTCATGACCACCCCAGTGTCGACCTCTTGGGCTCAGGTGATCCTTCAGCCTCAGCCTTCCAAGTAGCCAGAACTACAGGTGCGCACTACCATGCACAGCTAATTTTTTGATATATTGTAGAGACGAAGTCTCACCAAGTTGCCCAGGCTGGTCTCGAACCTCCGGACTCAGGCCATCCTCTCGCCTGGCCTCCCAAAGTGCTGGGATTACAGGCTGAGCCACCGCACCCAGCCTATTCTATTTTTTCCTAAGCCCTGAATTATTTTCATGGTATATTAATGGATTATAGCCCATATTTGAAGAGCAGGTTGTTCCATGATGCCACTTTGTGTGGCCAGGTGGCAAGGAGTGCTGCTTGTCTTCTATCCTGGCTCAGCCACTTGGTAGATCCTTGAGGAAATTATTTAGCCTATTTGAGACTCAGTATTCTCATCTATAGTATGGAATGGTAGTGTTTACTAGGCTGTTGTAAGAATTCAAGAAAATGTATATAGAAGGATCTAGTACAATGCCTGGTTCACAATGAGTGGTCAATAGCCAGTGGCTTTGATATCAGTTTGTCTTTATATTTTTGTATCATAGTCTTCAATTGTGTGATAACTTCTTTAGAATTCCATGGCACCCAAAAAGTTGCTATCAAGGGCAGTGTCCTGTCACTTCCTGGATTTCTACCTTGAGGACACAACCTCAAGAGTCAGCTGATAGATACCAGTGTGGAATCAGGGAATGAGAAAGTGTGGAAAGAAGGGAGAAGAGAGCGGCAGAGTTTTCCCTCTTCCAAAGCCTGTGGGCACAGACCATTCTGTCCTCCTAAACATAAATGCAGAGGCTGTCAGAGTTACAGTTTGTTTTGTTTTGATTCGGAGTCTCACTCTGTCACCCCAGCCTCAACAACAGGCTGGCCTCAGGCGATCCTCCCACTTCAGCCTTTCAAGTAGCTGGAACCACAGGTGTGCGACCCCACACGTGGCTAATTTTTTTATTTATTGTAGAGCTAAGATCTCACCAAGTTGCCCAGGCTGGTCTCAACCCCCTGGGCTCAGCCGGTCATCTCACCTACGCCTC
>NW_007195172.1:0-945 GCF_000164805.1 Carlito syrichta | reverse complement strand
TTCTCTGTTTTTTTCTAAAGCCATCGAAATGTAAATTGAAAATATAGGATAAAAGTCTGCAGTGTTATTACTCTGAGAGTAAAGTGTCTTTTTAAAATGAGAGTATAAACCAGGCCCTGTTTCCCTACCACATCAGATGCTGATGGTAATTTCTTCAAATAATCCTATTTCAACCTAAATATCCATGAGAGCTGCAAGGTCACTGCCACTACTCACATCTGGTAACCTCTAAAATTGTTCAATGTGTTTAATTGAGTCTAGCAAGCACTATGAAGTAGTGGTTAGTCTTCTTTCTTGTTTTCTCAGGGATTTTTCTATTAATCTGCATTTGACACTCTGATAAATGCTCATGGGTTATAGATGGTCAGTTCAGAAAGGTCATCTAATGTCAGCTCAGCCCATAATGCATTGCAAATGAATCTTGCCTACAGTGCTGTGGCATTTTGGGGCTTTATTTATCATAAGTTTTGAATAGTTCCTTCACACTTCATCTCTACAAAATATATCATGTCATGGGAGATTCAGGGGAATCACTCTTCTCTGTTTACAACAAGATCAAAACTAGATGTTACAATGAAATGTTTTAAGAAGATCTACTTTTGATGCTTATTAGCACCTTGGAACTCAAAATAATAAATCATATATGCCTTATAACAATACATATAATAATATATGTATAAGAAGGTATGCATAAATATATAATAAAAAATCATATATGCATTTTAATAAGAAAAGAGAAGGCACTTAATGAAAGCACAATTAACAAAATAACAGCATGATTCTCAAAATAAAATCAAAGTATACATTTTATTTTGTTATTTTATTCTGAGTTGGAGTCTCACTCTGTCGCCCAGGCTAGAGTACGTTGGCATACTCCCGGCCACCGCAGCCTTGACCTGCTGGGCTCCGGTGATCCTTCCTCCTCAGCCTTCCAAGTAGCCGGAA
>NW_007195171.1:0-319 GCF_000164805.1 Carlito syrichta | reverse complement strand
TATACAAGTATGCTTCATTTAGGCCCCCTTGTTGATAACAGGTGTCTCCCCATCCCCAGATAGATGTTTACTACCATTAGTCCCATCCCCTCCCCATGGTTTCCCACCACTGTCAATCATTTTCTTATGGTAGTGCATTGGATGATCAAGGTCCACTCTATGCGTGAGAATATGTGATACTCAGATCTTTGTTACTGTGAGAGGTCACTCAGTATTATACATCTAGCTCCATCCAGGTAGCTGCGAAATTCATGATTTTGTTCTTTTTTATAGCTGCATAGTATTCCATCATGTATATGTACCACATTTCTTTAATCCA
>NW_007195170.1:0-774 GCF_000164805.1 Carlito syrichta | reverse complement strand
CAGCCGGGCGTGGTAGCGTGCGCCTGTAATTCCGGCTCCTCGGAAGGCTGAGGCAGAAGGATCGCTGGAGCCCAGCAGGTCGAGGCTGCGGTGGCCAGGAGCGGCCACTGCACTCCAGTCTGGTCGACAGAGTGAGACTCCGACTCAAAAACAAGGAGGGGGGCTTAAAACCGCTTCACATCCTTTAATTACCGAGGTGTGTGATATTACAGGGGAAAGGTAATAATATGTTTCACCATATTTGAGGTCTCCCTCTGAGTTCTGGACCACCTCCTTCAGTACACATTCACTCACCTGCACACACACACGGATGCACACACTCACTCCTGTGCACACACACAGATGCACAGCCCTCTTGCTTCATAAGAAAAAGGAGACAAACTTTTGTGTTGTTGCTGCTAGGTCAGTGTCTCACTGTCAACCAGGCTGGAGCGCAATGGCATGATCGTGGCTCACTGCAGGTGGGGATCCTCCCACCTCAGCCTCCCAAGCACCTGGGACTACAGACATGTGCCACCACCTAGTTAATTTTTGTAGAGAGGACATCTCGCTATATTGCCACGCTAGTCTTGAACTCCTAGACTCAAGCAGTCTTCTCACCTCGGCCCCCCAAAGTGTTGCTATGCTGGCAAAAGGTACTGGATCCAGCCAAGACTTAAACATTCCATACCACTTTCCTGATATAACTAGGTCAGGTATTATTATTATCCTCTAGGTAGCGCTCGTTAAATAGTACCTTTCAAGGTTGTGCTTTTATAAGTATAGGTTGTAAGC
>NW_007195169.1:0-1002 GCF_000164805.1 Carlito syrichta | reverse complement strand
AACTTGAAAAAGAATTATAGTTTTTCTATAGAATTGCACTTAATTTAGTTAATCAATTCTTGTTTATAGACATAAAGTATAACTACTTGTTTAAAATAGAATGTACTATTTTTAACTGAATTATGATATTGCATTAATTGCAGAGAATATACTTAACAGGGATCTATCAACTAAATAAAATACTTAAATATTTTTATTCTTTTATATTAATAATAAAATAGACCTACCTAGTTGAATCTTGGTGTGGAGGGCTCATTATGTGTATTCATTTTGAGTGAATGATGAGCCTCTGACACTAAAACTAATCCAAAGAAAAGAGAATTATTCCAGAAGAAATGAGGTACAGGCCATAAGGAATTCAAGAAATAGCAAGGGATTGGTGTAACTTCAGAGTTTCTCGACCTGGGCACCACTGGTATTTTATTTTATTTTATTTTATTTTATTTTATTTTATTTTATTTTATTTTTTGTTTTTTGGTTTTTTTGTTCTTGAGTTGGAGTCTCACTCTGTCGCCCAGACTGGAGTGCAGTGGCTGCAGCCTCGACCTGCTGGACTCCGGCGATCCTTTCCACCTCAGCCTTCCAAGTAGCTGGAACTACAGGCATGCGCTACCACGCCCGACTGATTTTTGATTTATTGTAGTGATGAGGTCTCACCAAGTTGCCCAGGCGAGTCTCGAACCCTCGGGCTCAGGCAACCACTGGTATTTTAAGCCAGTAATATTTTGTGGTGGGAGGCACTCCTGAGCATTGTAGGATGCTTAGCAGAAACATTGCTGCACTTTGTATATTAGAGTCTAGTAACAATATCCTTGGTTGGGGCAAAATTGTCCCTGTTAAAAACCACTCTACCTGATGTGTTTTTCATACCAATATACCTTGGGAATTTGTATAAGTTCTGGAAAGAGAAGGACATACAAGTTTAAACTAAAAACTCTGCTTTCACTTTTGAAAACATCATTGAGGAGACAGTCATTAAGGCACATAGTTCTGCTAAGGGGC
>NW_007195168.1:0-1786 GCF_000164805.1 Carlito syrichta | reverse complement strand
CTCACCTCAGCCTCCCAAAGGCGCAGGATTACAGGCTGAGCCACCGAGCCCGGCTGTACCCCACATCTTTAAAATAAAAAATTTAAAAGAAAAACAAGAAAAAGAAAAACAAGAAAAAGAAAAAAAGAAATCTTTTTTTCTTTATTTTTAGTGTATGTGTGTGTGTGTGTATGTATGTATGTATGTATGTGTGAATTTACCCATAATTGACAAAATTATATATATTTATGGTGTACAACATGATGCTTTGATATATCTATACTTTGTGGAATGGCCAAACTAAGCTAAATAGCATAAAAGTTACATCACATACATATCATTTTTTCATGATGAGAATCATTTAAAATCTACTCTATTAACAATTTTCAAGTACAGATGCTCTTCAGCTTACAATATGGTTATGTCCTGATGAATCCATTGTAAACTGAAAATATTGAAAGTCAAAACTGCATTTTCAAATATCAGTATTTCCAAATTACGATGAGTATCTGGATGTAACCCCATCATAAGTCCAGAATGTACTGAATATGTGTTGCTTTCACACCTCTATAAAGTAAAAAGAATCATAAGTTGAACCATTGTAAGTTAAAGGTTATCTGTATGTAATATATTGTTATTAACTATAGTCACCATGCGGTACAATAGATTCCTTGAACTTATTCTTCCTAACTGATTTTGTATCCTTTGACTAACATCTCCCCAATCGTCATACTCCACCAGCCCTTGGTAACCACCATTCTACTCTCTGCTTCTACGACCTCGATGTTTTTGGAGTCTACATGTAAATAAGATCATGTGACACTTGTCTTTCGATACCTGGGTTATTTTATTTGACACAATATCCCCAGGTTTATCCATGTTGTCATAAATGATGGAATTTCATTCTTCTTTTTAAAGATGGATAGTAGTATTCCATTGTGTATATGTATCATATTTTCTTCATTCATTCATTGATAGACACTTAGGTTGATTCTGTATCTTGTCTGTTGTGAATAATGCTGCAATGAGCATGAGAGTGCAGTATCTATTTGACTTCCTGCTTTCATTTCCTTTGGCAATATACCCAGTAGTGGAATTGTATCATACGGTAGTTCTATTTTTAGTTTTCTGAGGAGCTTCCATATTGTTTTCCATAATGTCTGTACTAACTTGCATTTCCAACAATAGTGCGCAAAGGTTGCCTTTTCTTCACATCCCTGCCAACACTTGTTATCTTCATCTTTTTGATAATAGCCATTTTAACAAGTGTGAGGTGATATCACAATGTGATTTTAATTTGCATTTTCCTGATGATTAGTGACGTTGAATATTTTAAAATATAACTATTGGCTGTTTACTTGCCTTCTTTGAGGAAATGTCTTCAGAATCTTTGCTCATTTTTTTAATTGAGTTATTTAGGGGTTTTGCTATTGAGCTGTTTGAATTCCTTATAGAATCTGGATATTATCCCTAACTAGATAAGTGGTTTATAGATATTTTCTCCCACTCCATTGGTTGTCTCTTCATTTTGTTGATTGCTTACTTTGCTTTGGAGAAGATTTTAGTTTGGTATTATCCCATTTGTTTATTTTTTATTTTGTTTCCTGTGTTTTTGGTGTCATGTCCAGAAAATTGTTGCCAAGACCAGTGAATGCCATGGAGTTTTCACCTGTTTGCTTCTAGTAGTTAGTAGCATTTCAAATCTCACGTTTAAGTCTTTAATCCATTTTCAGTTGATTGATGTATATGGTATGAGATAAGAATCCAATTTCATTTTTCATATATATGTATATATATATATATATAT
>NW_007195167.1:0-663 GCF_000164805.1 Carlito syrichta | reverse complement strand
CCCTCGTCTCTACAATAAATCAAAAAATCAGCAGGGTGTGGTAACGCACGCCTGTAGTTCCGGCTACTTGGAAGGTTGAGGCTGAAGGATCGCCGGAGCCCAGCAGGTCGAGGCTGCGGTGGCCGGGAGCGGCCACTGCACTCCAGTCTGGGCGACAGAGTGAGACTCCGACTCGAAAAAAAAAAAGACAGGGAATATCATGAGCCAAGTCATAAAGGTCAAAATCTTAAATTGGGAAATGGCAAGGAATCCAGTGTAACTAGAGTATAGGGTAGAAATGTGGGCAGGGATTATGAAAAGAAAGTCAGGAAGCCAATAGCGAAGGACTTGTAAATGCTAGAAAAGGCCCTGATCCCATGAACAAGAAGGAGTTTTTGAGCAGAGAAGAGCCAAGAAGAGCTGCCCTTTTATACATTTAATGTGTTGGTCACATCCAGCACTAAAAAGTGGTAGCTATTATTATCATATCATTACATCATACTTTAAACATTATTCACTTATCTCAAAGATATAACCACGAGTGTACAGCAATGCCATTTCCCCACAACATTCTCAATTTGGAGAATGATCAACTCTCATAATCTCTCTCTTCATTTATTTAGGCCTTCTTGAATTTTTCAGTGTAGAGGTCTTACACATTATTTGTTAAACTCATCATGAAGC
>NW_007195166.1:13947-22169 GCF_000164805.1 Carlito syrichta | reverse complement strand
CTCACAGTATTCTTTATTACTGTTATCTCAGATATCAGCTCCTTCCTAGTTTCTTCTTGTGTCTCCTCAATTCTTTTTAGTCTCTCCATTATTGTTTTGATATCTGCATTTGCATTTTGAGACCCTTCATACTGGGGACTTTTCATTGTTTGTATTCCAAAGTCAATTTTCTCAGTGTCTGCTCTCCCAGGCGTCTGGGAGAGACCCATACTCTTCTTTTGGTTTTTCTTCATTTCTGTAGATTTTTCTCCCTTTACCCCTTTCCCTCCCCCTCTTCAATTCTGTTTTTGAGGGAGGGTGGGGTTGCTTTTATTTCTCTTCTGCAATGACCTGTTCTTCCTTATGAGGGTCTTCTGGTTTTGTTCACTTTTCCCTCTGTTTTACAGTCTGTCTATTCAGCAGTTTGCAGTCTTGGTCCGTTCAGAGAATCTCACAAGTTCACCTATGCCGTCGCCATCTTGCCCCGTCTCAAGACTGCATAGTTTTAATTACTGTAACTTTGTAAGTATATATTTTAGTGAAATATATGATAATGCAAGACCCATTATTATTCTTTTTAAAAATCGAGTCTATTTTTTCCTGTTTGTTTTCCAGATGAAATTTATAATTATTTTTCTCAAATTTGAAGAAAAATCTTTATTAGGAAATTGCGTGGAAAAATCATTAAACATTTAAATGTTAATAATTTTAACCTGAAAGGATTGACAACTCTACAATGTCTTCCCATTAACAAATTCAATGATAAATAAATAGAGTTTGTATATAATTATTTTTAGCTTATTTCGTGCCCTTGAGTAAAGTTTTGAAATTTGTATAGAAAAAAATACACATTTTTGTTAATCTAATTGCTGTGTAAGTTAAGTCTTATTTCTACAATGAAAACCATCTTTCCTATTACAGTTTTTATTGACATATACAAAAGTACTTTATTTTACAAGTGATCACCTTTATAAAGTCCCACTATAATTTTTGAGTTAATTCTCTGGGATTTTGCAGTCACAAAAGCTACCAGTAATTTGGTCTACCTTTTAATTTTAGTTTGCAATCTCTTATCTGCAATTCAGTTTGAAAATGGAAAGTTTATAAGTTTGGCACCAAAACCTGACTTGAGTGGATGTGAGGCTGTTTATAGTCTTAATGATTCTACTTTGTGTGAATATTCATACATTTTTAATCTACAAGTATTATTGATTATAGCATGCTGTCCCAGTTTCTGTTATTACATGATATATACTAAATTAACATTTTTAAAATTGGAAAACTTCCAAATTTTGGGATACATTCAATCCCAGAGTCAAATAAGGTATGTAGACTATATTTATATTTCTTCTTCTTTTACTTTTCCTTATTGAGTTAACTAGAATTTTAGTTTCCAGTATGTGATAAATTGTATTTTTGTTGTTTTTACTTTAATGAAAATATAATAATCTAGGTCCTAGAATTGAGTATTGATGAAAATCAAGACAGACATTCTTTATCATGATTAAAAAGAGTATCTTTCTAAAATTGGTTTGCTGAAAGACACATTTTTTCTTTCATATGTATATTCTAAGATGGACATGGTGGCTCACGTCTGTAATCTCAGCACTTTGGGAGGCAGAGGTCAGAGGATCGCCTGAGCCCAGGTGTTCAAGACCAGGCTGGGCAACTTGGTGAGACTTCATCTCTACAATTAATAAAAAAATTTAGCTAGGCGTGATGTCATGTACCTATAGTCCCAGGCATTTGGAAGACTGAGACTGGAAGGATGACCTGAATCCAGCAGGTAGAGCTTGAGGTAGCTGTGAACTGCCACTGCACTCCAGCATGAATGACAGAGTGAGTCTCTCTCTCTCTCTCTTTCTGTATGTATGTGTGAGTGTGTATACACACATAAGTATATTAGTATTATATATATTAGTATTTATTGAGATGACCATATTGTTTTTCTACTTTGATGTTGTGGTTTGCATTGCGGGTTTCAATTCTTTACCCCTCCCATTTGACTTTATAGTTCCTCCCACTAAAAGGGAGTTGTATTATTTCTCCATTGCTTGACTTTGGATTCAGTCATGTAACACTTTGGCTTGCAGAATGAGGGATATGATAGTGTGCCAACTCTGAAATTGTGCCTGCAGAGGTTTTGAATGTTTCCATTGGCTCTCTTGCATTTCTGCCATCATCCTGAGAAGAATATGCCTTTGCTAGCCCCAAATGTGATCCAAAGATGAGAGACGTGGAGCGGAGCCTTTCCAGTGAGGCCGGCCTAGATTAGTGACTCTCTAGCCAGCCCACTGACACTTGAACGGATGCTTACTGTTGCATGCTGCTGAGATTTTTTATTTTTATTTTTATTTTTTTTTTGAGTTGGAGTCTCACTCTGTCGCCCAGACGGAGTGCAGTGGCCGCTCCCGGCCACTGCAGCCTCGACCTGCTGGGCTCCGGCGATCCTTCCGCCTCCGCCTTCCGAGTAGCCGGAATTACAGGCATGCGCTACCACGCCCGGCTGATTTTTTGATTTATTGTAGAGATGAGGTCTCGCTGCCCCGGCAGGTCTCGAACCCACGGGCTCAGGCAATCCACTCACCTCAGCCTCCCAAAGGCGTGGGATTACAGCAGCCACGGCTGCTGCTGATATTTTATAATTGTCTGTCATATAGCGCTGTTGTAGCCGCAGTTGGCTAATGCAAACATATGAAAGGGGAGTGGGGGTCAAAAAAATACCCGAATTATGTTTTGGAGGGCAGACCCCTTGTAGTGCAGGCTTCCCCTGTGAGGTAAGCGTTCTAGGAATCCATCAGCATCAGTGTACCAGCAAGCATTGTTGTGAGAGGCTGCATTTGACTTTAGTGATTTTTTGTTTTGAGATTCTTTCAACTGTTTGCTCATTTTATGATAGGTAAATTTACAAACATACCTGTCCAACCGCATTGAATGTTCAGCAGTTTTTCACCCCAAACAGCATGATCCCCATGCCCTACACTCCCTATTCATTCAATTTCACCCTGAGTGGCCTTTCGTTTCCCCAGATGAAAAAAATCCTCAAAGGGAAAAGTTTCGCTGATATGGAAGAGGTGAAACAAAGAAACAGCAGAAGCACTGAAAGACATGTACATTGACAGGTTCAAAAACTGTTTTGAAAAGTGGAAAAAGCATCTCAATAGGTGTATTGCAGCAAATGGAGAGTACTTTGAAGGTGACTGAAGTTTGAACATGTAAGAATAAATACACAATTTTTAATAAATAAATTCTTTTTTGGGGGAAATCCTCCCTTGTTTTATTGGTTGATCATATTTATTAAATTTTTGTATTAAACTATTTTACATTCCTCAAACAAACTTGAGTTCTTGAAATAATATATGTTTACTATTATTTTAACATAAGACTGGATTTAATCTGTTTAATTGTTCATTTCAAACTTTTGTGTCTGCATTCATTGGTCTTCTTGGTCTAATTTATCTACCTCAGATTAGAATATTAAAGTTATGCTATCAGCTGGGCTCGGTGGCTCAGTCTGTAATCCCGCGCCTTTGGGACGCTGAGGTGAGTGGATTGCCTGAGCCCGCGGGTTCGATACCCGCCTGGGCAGCGAGACCTCATCTCTATAATAAAAATCAAAAAATCAGCCGGGCGTGGTAGCGCATGCCTGTAGTTCCAGCTACTCGGGAGGCTGAGGCGGAAGGATCGCCGGAGCCCAGCAGGTGGAGGCTGCCGGTGGCCGGGAGCAGCCACTGCACTCCAGTCTGGGCGACAGAGTGAGACTCCAACTCAAAAAAAAAAATAAAAAAATAAAGTTATGCTATCATCATAAAATATATTGGGATATTTCCCTTACCCCAGCCTAGATACACAATAGTGTATCCCAAATGCTGATCCATAGAAAAGATCCTACTATAATGAGAAATATGAATCCTAATGTAATGAGAAAAATAAGGAAAATGTAATGAGGTTGACAACAATATTTGATTTAATTTAAAAAATAGTTCTCAATTTTGAGATTATGTACTTCCCATGTTCTCAATATCGGATTACTTATTCTTTTGCAAAGTGGTTGTGCTGATAAATGATAATAAAAAAGAATATTTCTACCAGAAAAATTAAAAGCTAACAATCTCGTGTTGGTCTCTTCCAACTTTTCCCCTTAGCTTTCACCATTTTTTGAAATCCAAAAGTTTAGAAATCATTGTTATAGAACAATTTAAAGAGCATATGATATATATTCAAGTGTTTATGTCTTCAGAATAGGAGTTATTCTGAAGCAGTTTTTTCTTTCCTTTTAATTTTTTTTTTTAAATATGAGGGTACAATTCAGCGTTAGGTATACAAATGTTCATTATGCAGGTACCCCCCCTTGTTGATGAAGTGTGCCTCCCTTCCCCAGGCAGATTCCCACTATTCAATCCCGCTTCCCCGTTCCCCTCCTGGCAGTTTTCCACTACTGCCAATCCTTTTCTTATAGTATTATGATAATTGTTCAAGGTCCGCTTATGAGTGAGAATATGTGATACTCAGTTCTTTGTTTCTGTGAAATGTCACTCAGTAGTATAGACTCTAGACTTATGGACTCATTCAGGTTGCTGTGAAGTTCATGATTTTATTCTTCTTTATGACTGTATAATATTCCATCGTGTATATGTACCACATTTTTTTAATCCAGTCCTCTTTAGATGGGCTGCACAGTTGGTTCCATGTTCTTGCTACTGTGAACAATGCTGTGATAAACATAGGTGTGCAGGTATCTTTTTTATACAGTGATTTGAGTTCTTCCAGGCATATTCCCAGTAGGGGGATTTTGGGGTCATATAGGAGGTCGATTTTTAGATCTTTTAGGAATGAATTTAAAACTACACTGAGATACTATCTAACTCCAGTCAGGATGGCCATCATCAATAACAAAAAACAGCAGATGCTGGAGAGGATGCAGTGAAAAGGGAACACTTCTACATGGCTGGTGGGAGTGCAAATTAGTACAGCCTCTGTGGAAAACAGTGTGGTGAGTCCTAAAATATCTGAAGCAGTTTAAAAGAGTGGTCGAGAATCTTTTGCTGCGTGACCTCTAGTAGTTGCTTAACCATTCCAAAAATAGTTTTTCACTTGTAGAATAGTGCTAATAAGTAGGCGCCGCATAGGTTGGTTGTAAGATAATATGTTACAAGGTGCTTAGCATAATATTGTGCACATAGTAAGTACTCAATAAATATTAGCTACTTACATGACTAATATTTTATATTTTCCCCTTTCTTTAATATAGTTTGCTCTTAGACGGTTTTCCATTGTTGATTCAATTGTAAACATTTTAATTGATATATAACATATGTATTTACAAGTGCATAAATCAAAATGTACCATTTGATGAATTAAAATAAGTTGAACACACTTATGTAACAATCCAGGTCAAGATATAAACTATTACCAGCATCTGTACAGACACACATAAGCATCCTTCCAATGAAAAGTAACAATTCTCCCCAGAGGTAACTATTGCCCTAATTTCTAACACCATAGATTATTTTGCCTGTTTTAAAAATGCTTATAAATAGGCATATACAATATGCAAAACATTATTTTGCCTTTTTTGCTTAGCATTCCATTTGTAAGACTAAAGTGTGTTGTTGTATATAGCTGTAGGTTTTTTGTATTTATTGCATATAATATCACACACACTATTGAACTGTGTGACTAGAACATAATTTATTTATTTAGGGTTATGTTGATGGACATTTGGGTTGTTTCCAATTTCATGATGTGTCCTCAAAGGTACAATTATATTATTGGTTGTTTGAGAACCAACTGTTGGGTTTGTTGATATACAATTTAATCTACTCATTTCATGCTAGCTAATTAATATCTACTCTTTATTAACTTATTTCTCCTCTTCCTTGCAATTTTCCCACCTAAACTTAAGTTGAATACTTAGTTTATTTACTTTTGTTGGTAAAGATGTATATGCTTGTCTCCAGTAGACTCTTTTTTATGAGATGATGTATAAACATGTCAGGAAGCAAAATTTTGGTATTCTTCTGAACACTATTAAATTGCTTTTAAATGGTAATTGATGGTGTGCTGCGTTTTCATTATTTTCTTTTCTGTATATATTTTAGTGGGGAGTTGGAAGAGGCTCCATAACTGCTATCAATCAAATCCTGTATAAAGCTGAATATCTGTACTACTGAAAATCCTCTCAGCTGCCCTCCCAATCTGTCCTCCCATCCATCTATCTATTCATCCAACCATCCATTCATCATTACTATATATGAGATAACCCACGAGGGGCTAGAAAGATTTAGGTGAACAAGACAGAAAGGCTTTCTAAGAACAAGAGGTAACTGTTGAACAAATTAAACAGGGACTGAAGGGATCAATTTGCATTTTAGAAAGGCAATCCTGACTCCAATATAAAGAAAGAATTTCAATTAAGCAAATTAGAGTTTAGGAGCAGTTCTTCAGAGAAACTGGTGACCTTCAAGTGCTCACTGTTTAAGAACTGTTAGGATGTGGCATTGGTTCTCAGGAAGAAACTGTTTTGTTATATAAAGTGTTCATCATGTGCCAGATCTGAGTTTCTGGCATGAGAATGAGAAGGTATGTCTTTAAAGAAGGTGAGGTCTCCAATTTTTTTATGTTTCTTAATCTAGCCTCTAAAAGGATAATTCAAAATTAATGTTTTTGTAACTATAAATGAGTAATAAGGTCTTGAAATTTCCACAGTTGCTTTAAAGTGAATCTTAAAAAGTTTTTTTTTTTTTTTTTTAATAGATGTCCTGCTGGGTACACTGGCTTGTACCCTGACTCATCAAGTAAGGGAGGCTGGCTGCACGCAGCACAAGGTGAAGAAAATTCCAGAAGTACCAGAGAGTAGGACTTGGTGATTTAGCAAAGTTCAGTCAGTCACTGTCCGCAGGTCTGAAATAACAATTGCAGACCACGGGCTATTAAAAGAAATCTGTTTGAAAAGAAATCTTTTGAAAAATGAAGGTTTTAGTTCTAGATTACCATTTTTTGTGTATATCATTTTCATAATTAACTGCAATATCAGGGAAGGTTACAGTTTGTAAATCTAAGCGATCCTTTATCATGGTTTGGTGTTGAGGCTTTTCTCTACTCATTCTCTAAAACATTTAGTTAAAATGTTGTCGAATTGTTCTGTCTCCTTTCTTCGAAGAGAATGGTGGTCCCTGACTGGAAAGGTATATGAATATCTCTCGGGAACTGTAGGGGGTGAAGGATGAGGGAAGACTGGGGAAGTGGGAGGTGAAGGGAAAGAAATGTTACCAAGATACTAGGGGTTTGGTTGGGGTCCTACTGTTCGTCATACAGAGAGTCAATCACTAAGACGAGTATCGCCAAGGGAAGAAGGCTTTTTATTGGGTGGTATCAGCCAATGAAAACAGAAGATTCATTCTCAAATCTGTCTTCCCATCCCACTGAAGTCAAGGGTTTATATGTAGGGCAGGAATGTAGAAAGCAGAAATTTGGGAGAAGTAGGGAAGAGCAATTGGTAAATAGGAATTGAGGAGGGAGTTAAGGAAGACGAGTTGACAGACAAGTGGGGTCTGGCATCTCACTGGATGTGGTGATCTGGTATGTTTCAATTTCTTGGTAATATAGGACTGAGGTTCAGTTTCCTAAGAAAGGAACTCAGATAAGGCAACTGTAAGTTTTAGGTGTGAAGACCACAAGGGTCAATTACTATGTTGATTCAAAAAGAACTGTAGCAGCCGGGCTCGGTGGCTCAGCCTGTAATCCCGTGCCTTTGGGAGGCTGAGGTGAGTTGGATTGCCTGAGCCTGCGGGCTAGAGACCCGCCAGGGCAGGCGAGACCTGTCTCTACGATAAATCAAAAAATTAGCCGGGCGTGGTAGCGCGCGCCTGTAATTCCGGCTACTCGGAAAGTTGAGGCGGAAGGATCGTTGGAGCCCAGCAGGTCGAGGCTGCGGTGGCAGGGAGCGACCACTGCACTCCAGTCTGTGCAACAGAGAGAGACTCCAACATACACACACACACACACACACACACACACACACACACACACACACACACACACTGCACCACTGAGTTCAGACTGCCAGCTTACCCTACTGATTCTGAAATTACCAGTTCCCATAATCAAACAAATCAGTTTCTTAAAATCTTTCTTACTCCTCTTCATTCTTTCTTCTCCCCACCATTATCTCCCCCGCAGCAAATGTGTTTGTGTGTGTGTGTGTGTGTGTGTGTGTGTGTGTGTGAGTGTGTGTGTGTGCG